>NW_011888804.1:2017840-2097486 GCF_000151845.1 Pteropus vampyrus
GCGATAAACACATTCATTAAGGAATAGTGCTTCTCTATGCTGCGTGCACCTGCCAGATAGCAAATATTACTTTATTATTTAAATTTGTCTGTGAAACTTGAAGATTTTTTTTAATCTGTTAATTTTGCACTTAAAATGATTAATAGGTTGCTTTATTTTTTTAAGGTGTTAAAAGGACTCATAATGTATGTTTTCAAGAAAGTCAACCTTTGCAAGTTGTTTTTGAAAAGAATATGTGTACTAATACACTAATGATTCAACCAAGGTATGGAGTTCTCTGTTGTTTATTTTTCTTTCACCGAATATAGTATCGTGAAAGAGTAAAGACTGAATGTCCTGGAGCTTTTATGTCAGTTACTTTTTTTTTTTTAAAGCTAATACTGGATTTGGAGAAATCATCTTATAGGATCAAGAAGAAACCATGAAGAAGATAATAGTAGATAATAACTGCCTAATGATAGCAATAATAATTTAATGGCCAAGAAAATTCTAAATATATCCCATCAGTGGCTTTCTACATAGTGATATGAAGAGAAAAATATATTATCTAATAATACTTAGCATTTATATGGTGCCTTTTGTCTGAGTCTTTAAAACACACAGCATGAGGAAATTTTAACGTTTTCAATGTGAACTGATTTTATCCTTAAGTGTTTCCATTTTTTTCTCTAGAGAATGAGTAAGGCTATTTGTCAGTGAGAATGTACTCAATTTTTCAGTTAAGCTATAGCGTTAAACATTAAACATTAATTACTTTGTGAGCCAAAAGATATTTTGTCCTTGTTGTTTTTAAATACATGCTCCTTGAAATACATCTAAAATTTATAGAAGAGTGCAAAGATTAAAAAATAAATCTTTCTCCTCTACCTGCTTCCTATGTCCCAATTGGCAGGGATAACATATATTAATAATTGGTGTATATAAATCTAGCTCTTATCCTGTTTATAGCTATATTTGCTAAATTTGTAACCAGTCTCTCTGTAACTCTCCCTCTCCCTGTAGTTATGGTTATCATTTTTTTCTCCCCTCCTCTCAAATTTATATCACGTACTAGACAAATACATGTTTTTTTTTTTTCAAAGACAATGTCCCACTATTATTATTGTTTGGCAACTTTTTTAAGTTTCTGTGTCAGTTCACTTAAATCATTCTTATTCTTTTTAATGGCTGCATGATTTTGCATTGTATGACTGAATGGCAATTTACTTACCTCCCTGCAGTAGTCCTTTATCCACAGGACTGTGTTCCAAGACTATGTTCCATGAATGCCTGAAACTGCGGATAGTACCAAATCCTATATGTACTGTTTTTTCCTATATATACATACCTATGATAAAGTTTAATTTATAAATTAGGCACAGTAAAAGATTAACAATAATAACTAATAATAAAATAGAACAATTATAACAATATACTATAACGAAAGTTATGTGAGTGTGGTCAGTTGTACAGGCCCTAAGTCTTCGTATAGGCTAAAAGCTTTCTGCCAAAAGTCAGAACGTGTTTTCTGTTCATGTCTTCCACCCACAAATTTAATGCCTTTTCCATCTTAACTAAGTACATAGCACACGCTGTGGCCATAACTTTTGCAGTTTGAGGTGCAGCAGATAGACTAGCATGAATTTCTTTTCCTTCTTTACAATTTCACAGCTAGATTTGTTCTTACTGTAGGTCTTAGCAACCTCAGCATGCAAATTTTTTCTTTCCTTATTAAGTTAAGGAGAATGTTCCCCTTTCCACCTAGAGGAAGTACTTTATAGCTTCTCTTTGCATATCTGAATTGCCAGCATCACTACTCTTACTCTTTGGGACCATTATTACATAAAATAAGTGTTACTTGAACACGGGCGCTGCAGTAACAGCGATCTGATAACTGAGATGGCTACTAAGTGACAAATGGACAGGTAGTATACACAGTGTGCACACGCTGGACGAAAGGATGATTCACATCCCAGTGCTTATGGCTCAAGGTCTCTGAGACTGAAGAGAGGTTGAAGTTAGGCCAGGGCTGCGGTCTCATCTGAAGGCGAGACTTGGGGGGAGCCACATCCGGGCTCACTGACATGAATATTGAGAGGCCTCAGAAGATGGGCTTCCAAGCTCACTCATGTGGTTACTGGTAGACCTCAGTTCCTCACAAGCCTCTCTGTAGATTGCCTGATTGTCCTTAAAACATGACAGCAGGTAGTCAGAGACAGAGACGGAGGCAGAGACACAGAGACCGACAGACACAGGGAAACTCTCAAGATGGAAGCCATGGTCTTTTTATAACCCAATCTCAGAATTGCCATCTTATCACCTCTGCCATTTTCTCTTTGTGAGAAGTGAATCTGTTAGTCCAGCCCGCACTCGGGGTGGTAGAGGGGATCATCTAAGGGCATGAATACAAGGAGGCAGGGATCATTGGAGGCCATCTTCTAGGCTGCCTAACACAAATGCAATTGTAGAAATGAAATTGCCAGCTCAAAGGCTTACACAGATTTTAAATTTGCATATATACTCACTAACAAATTGCTACCTGAAAAGTTTGTACCATTTACATTCCCACCAAAACTGTAGGAGAATTCTTCCAAGTAAAGGACAGGATCGATTTTTTAAAATTTTACCAATGTGATAGGTAGAAAATGCTATTATTAGATGTTCCTTATTGTTGCGTTTATTTTATTACTAAGGAGTTTGAGTATCTTTTCATCTGTTTATTAGCAATTTGTATTTTCTCCTTTTTTGAATTGCACATTCACATTATTTTTTGTATCAGGTAATTTGGTATCTAATACAACACTTCCCCATAACACTGGGAAAGCTCCCAGATGATTTGGTAGGTGTCCCTGACATTTTGGCATCAAGAAACACTGCTGAGCTAATGTCTGGCATCAAGATAACACCAACATTACATAAATTCTAAGATTCTCATTTTTATCTAACAACACCTCAATTTCAAAAGTAGCTCAAAACTTATAATGCAGTAATAAAAAGACAAATAACCTAACCAAAACAAACAAACAAACAAACAAACAGGCAAATGATTCAAAGAGAACTTTTGCCATAGAAAATATACAAATGGCCAACAAGCGCAAGAGAAGATGCTCGACAGCATTAGTCATTAGAGAAATACAAATCCAGCAACTCGAAATCTGAATTGTATGTGAATTATATCTCAATAAAGCTGTTTTTAAAAAGGGAGCGCAGGACAAAAGGGTATTTGGGATGTCACGACAACCTTGAATATAGTAGGAAATAATCCAGGACAAGCAACAAAGCAAAAGAGAATATAGGCAGCAGGTGGTAAACTTCTGCCCTTCAGCTGGCTCTCCGGCCGGGTCATCCCAGTTCTACTAGAGCAGCTCTGTTTTCTCCTCTTGTCCTTGGGTGTATGATCCCAGGCCAATAACTAAATAACATATTTGTTATATAAAAAAAGTTAAAGACATTTTATTCTAGCGTTTGGTTCGTCTTGAAGCTTTCACATGTTTTACTAAGAATATATGTTACTATTCTCTTGGCCTTTAAATGAAGTTACAATTTAAAAATATACTAAAAATATAGTAGTTCATATAGAAAAAAGGAGATAAGGTCTTTTGGGTAAATTTTTCTAAATTTAGGCCAACTAACCTATTTATTTCCTGAGTGAAGGTTTGAGTCCCATTAGAAAACTATTTCTTTCTGTTTGTTTTTCAAATAATGTAATATTCTTTCATGACCTTTTATAGAGTGCTTGCTGAGGCCATTGTTCTTTTTACATCGAGTCAAGAGGAAGTTACTCTTGCTGTTACTCCACTGAATGTTTGTATTAAGAGTTCTAATGAGGAATCAATGGGTAAGAATTATTTCTGTCGTGCTTTGATGGAATATTACTTTCTGGCTTTATTACTAACCATGCAGTAACTATTAGTGGAATAATAATTATTTTTGTCTAAAAAAGTGGTAAGATATAGAAAGATCATTAAAATTTTTAAGAAATCCAGGAAATTTAACACATTCAGTAGTGAAATACTCGGCTTTAAAATTCTGGTGATTTTAAAATTAGAAAAATGGTTACTAAGAAAAATATTTTTCTACTTAAGATTTTAAGGTCCATTTCTCATCCTTTATTATACTTTGTGTTTAGCATAAAGAAAAATTAAGAGGCCAGCAATCCGATTGAGGTGATCTTTGACTACATAAGTAGAAAAAATAAATTCTAATTAGATATTCCAGTTGGCAAACATATAGGACAGAAAATGTGAATACTTCTTAAGTCAGCTCTTCCAAGAGTTTATCTAGATGAACTGGAGAAACTAAGGCACGATTAAATCAGGAGTTTTGGTGTCAAGAAATTTACTTGGGTCTCTTTGGCACAAGTTGTTTGAGACCCTTCAACCCTGGGTAATTTACTTGGTGATAGCAGTAAAGAAAGAATACAGAAGGAAGAACTGTATTATTTTAAAGTGAAAAAAAACAATAGAACCAGGACTTAAGTTGGGTCAGATGACTTTTGTAGTAGTTAGTTTGCCGGGTTCTGATTCAAATGGTTTACATTTCTTTTTTAAAAAAAATTCATTAAAATTTTTAATTGAAGATATGATTTAAATTTTTTTCTTTTTTTTTTTCTCTATCTCCACTCTGTCTACCTCCCTGCAAATGGTTCACATTTCTGACTTCATTTGATTTTCATAGCAACTCTATGATGTAGGTACTAATATTATTCCCATTTCCATATGAAGAATATGAAGCACAGAGAAACTAAGTGACTTGCCTGGTGTCACACAGTAACTGGTGGATTATGATCTGAGTACAGATGGTTAAGCTCCAGGGCTCAGGCTCATTACCACGGTGCTATTGCTTCTCTCAGGTCTCAGCTACCATTCTTTTTTGGGCCTTAGGAATGCATGATTTGGAAAATATATGCTTGGCTAGTGAAAGGGTCTGTTTTATATTCCATAATGCCTCCTCTGAATTAAGATAGCTGTTAATAACCAGCAGACACTGTCCCTCGTGAGCTTTCTAATGAGTAGTTATAGTCATGGTTGACTGGGGACCCAAATGTTTAATATTACTATTGAATTTACTCTATGCTAGTCCCCTAGGAGTGATATGAACCTTCTTATTTGAAATTAATGTATTTGTAAGGTTTTGCTCAGTCCTTTAAAAAATATATACCATTATCTTTTTTTTTATGCTTGCGTAATTCATGTTCATTGAAGGAAATAAAAAACACAAAAAAGCGCTAATAAAAAAGTCACCTGAAGTATCACTACCCAGAGACAAGAACTTTTAATATCTCCTTCTGTACTTCAGCTCTAATAACAGGAGATTGATTGATTGAAAGAAATGTGATGCTATTAAGCTATTAAAAGTAATCTTGAATGGATTAAGAGGTACAAATGGTTAGTTGCAGAATAGACATAGACATGTAGGGTGTGGCGTGGGGAAGAGGGTTAATGTAATAAATATGTAAGGAGGAAGAGGGGTACTAGATTTAGTGGGGTGATCGCTTTGCAGATCTCTGATCACTGCTGTATAACTGAAACTGGTATGCCAACTATAATCGGAAAAAACCTCTCTAAATTGTACAATGTAAATATTAGCAACTAATCGTCTATTATGTTTCAATAAAGCCGGAGGAAAAAAAGGTGCTCATACAGCTAATTGTTTAAGAAATGCAAATCAAAACCACAATAAAATCTTACTTCATCTCCCCCCAAAAGTAATCTTTTATATACACTTCTTTCTCTCAGAGGGTTTATATCAAAGATATGTATTGAAGCTAATTTTGTAGTGGAAAACAATACAGTGACACACACAAATAAGTAGAAAAATGTACTTATTGACATAAAAAAATAGGATATGTTATTAAATAGATTATGAAATGGTATGCACAGTATGACCATATTTTTAGTTTTGAAAAAATATACCTAAAAGTTGAATAAAATGCTATGAAACAAAATTCAACACCTCATTAAGGAAATTATACATCATGACGTGAGATTTATTCCAGAAATGCAGTGTTGGTTCGGAATGAGAAAATCCAGTAACATAAAACACTATATCGACAGGATTTAATGAAAAAATGTGTAGGATTATCTCCGCAGATGCTAAGAGAGTCTTTAACAAACGTGGCTTCCACCTCATAGTTTACACATTCATAGCAGCATTGTTACTGATAACCACAGAGTGGGAACTACTCAAGTCATCAACTTGTAATTGTTTATACAACATGTGGTATATCCGTACGTGGACTGTTATTTAGCTCTAAAAAGAAATGAAGTACTGACACGTGCTATAGCATGGGTGATCTTGGAGGACATATACTAAGTAAAAGAAGCCAGACACAAAAGGCTATGTATTTTATAATTCCACTTATTTAAATATCCAGAATTGGTAAATCCATGGAGACAGAAAGTAAATTAGTCATTTCTAGGGGTTGGGAGGATGGGGGAATGGGGAGTGATTGGTAATGGGTATAAGGTTTCTCTCTGAGATGGTCAGAATGTTCTGAAATTAGTGGTGGTGGTTGCATCACCTTATGAACACACTAAAAACCACTGAATTCTACACTTTAAAATGGTGAATGTTATAGTATGTGAATTATATCCCAAAAGATTTTAAAATTTACTTTTTAAACCCTGTTTTGCAATTTTGTATGTTACATGTATATTATCTGTTAATCCCTTTTTCGTTCATACTTATTGAAACAAGATGGGATATGATGAAATAAAATATAATTGTTATATGTAAACTATATTCATAAATAGTAGTTTTTTTTGTAGAATAAACTAGTTTTTATGGTATTCTGATTATTTAAATGCTCATAACAAGTCACTCCACAATATAGTGACTTAAAATAATTTATTCTTATCTCTCGTGGTTCTGTGGGTTCACAGGGCTCAGCTGGGCACTTCTCACTTGGGGTCTCTTCATGCAGTTGCAGTTAGTGGCAGGGTCTGGAATCATCTGAAGATACCCAAGACGGCATACTGACGTGGCTGATAATTGATGCTGGGAGCTCAGCTAGACTGTCAGCCAGATGCCTGCACACATGTGGCTACTTCATTAACCTGGACTTCATATGGCATGAAGGCAGCATGGTGGCTGAGTTCCAAGAGGGGGCATTGCAGGATAGAGGAAGTGGCTAGAGGATAGAGGAAGTGGAGGCCCTTAGTCTCCTAAGTCCTGAGCCCAGAAACCAGCACCAGGTCACTTCTCCATATCCTATTGGTCAAAGCAGTCAGATAGCCCGCCCACCCGGACTCTAGGGGAGTGGCAGAGACATAGACTCCACCTCTCAATCAAGAAATGTCAAAGAATTTGTGGCTATTTTTAACTTATCATTTCACTTATATTTTTGGTCAAATTTAACAAATATCTGTGGAACTAATTTTATTCTTTATTATTTTATAATATTGAACAGATTTGACCAATTCTGTATACAGTGAGATGTTTGTGGGCCCAGATGAGTTTGATTTCTTTCAAATTGGAGTTGACAGTGAAATAACGTTTTGCTTCAAAGAATTAAAGGTAAACAAAAATTTGTATCAAATTAAATTTTCACTGGTAGTTTTTAATAAAGATTTCATGTTTCCTTTTTTTCCTTTTCCTTGTAGGGAGTGCTGATATTTTCAGAAGCTACACACGCTCCTATATCCATTCATTTCGATATTCCTGGCAAGTAGGTCCTTGGAAACTTTTCTGTTTCTTTTTCTTTTGTTAGGTATTAATAATTAAACTTTGGATCACTTTGAAATTAATACACACCTCACAAATTCTTTAACCTTATTAGCAACACTTACTGAACTAAAAATTTGAAAGATGCCATAAAATGGCATTTTTAAATTAGTAACTTGATGGAGAAAGATATATGTTTCTGCAGGGTGAAAAGACTTATAAATTTGACACGTTGCTGAATAAATTGTCTAATTAGGAAATTATACATGGCTTAAACAAGTTAAATGTCTGTGAAACAATATTTTATACGATATTGTGGAACTGAAATTTCAGATGATACTGGGTTAGGATAGATGAGTTTTATGGAATTGGATCTGATGATTTTCAAGAGCCCTTTCAGCTCTTAGGACTGTGTTAATTTGTGAAAAGACAAAAAGGACTTCTACTGTTACTGTTTCTTTTTAGCCCTTAATTAGCTGTCGTTTTCTAATGTTTTCTCAATGTCCATCAGAAAATGATGTGATGTTTGCTCTGACTTTGCCTTTTTTAGACCTATGGCATTAAGTATTGATGACATGTTATTGGAAGCTAACTTTATTTTGGCCACATTAGCTGATGAACCAAGTAGTGGATCTTCTCCACAATCACTGTGCCTTTCACAAAAACGAAAAAGGTAAGGCCACGTTTTAATGTCTTCATTGGTTGGGTAAAAGCCATCACAATCTTATTCTGAAATAATTCACTGGTGTTTGTTCAAGAAACAATTGAGGAGTAAAACATTAGAAGATGAAAAATTTTGACTGAATCAGGAAGAGCTATAGGAAGACCTAACTGTAACAGAAATATCACCAATCTTGCACTAGATATTTGCATTTTCTCTTCTGATCAGAATTTAACAGGACTGTCTGGTTTATCTTTGTTATTACGCAAAACTCAATTCCATTAGTAATAGTTGTTTTTTAGGACTGATATAGTTTTAAAGTTCACAGCAAAGTCTACATTTACTGCCTAGAATTCTCCTTCCCAGACATTGGGACCACCATTGTTTTTCTTCCTTTTTTTCCTTTTGTCTCTTTCTTTTGGTGGTGGTAGGGGTGCTTCAACTGTAAAAGCAACAAAGTTTCTATGGGAAATTTGGAAAATACAGAAGAGTACAAAGGAGAAAATCAGTATCATCCGCCGCATAGAGACATGCACTGTTAACATTTGGCTCACTGTATTTTCTTTCGGACTTTTCATTTTGCATATGCTTGTATTTTAAAATAAGATCAGGGTCATAAAGCATATATAGTTTTGTAGCCTGTTTTTTCCCCACGGAGTATTACATTGTGAACATGTTCTAGTATCACTGATTATGGCCTGGAAATGTGATTCTTAATGACTGTATAAAGTTTTATCATACAAATGTATAGTAATTTACTTGACTTTTTCCTAATTTGGCCCTGTTACCATATCGTGAGATTGTCTTATGCACAATGGTTGCTTTACTGAAAAATTCAAATCTGTCAAGAGAAATTTCTAAATAATCATATATGTAAATCTTAATTTTCAAAACAATTAGTTCCATGTTATTTCAATATATTCCCTATATCAGTGTTATAATTCTCATCCCATACTGCTTCATTAGTTATATAAAATATACATTTCAAAGTAAACCATTCATTCCCTTTTCCCTATTAATACCTCAGGTCAGATCTGGTATGTTCAAATTCAAAGGCTGGTGAAAAAGATAGGAAGGCCACGGAGTACATCTCAAGAAAAGCAACACCCAAAAGGCTTTATCCTAATGAGACTCTCACAACCATCTGCACGTTGGAAAACTGTGGCAGCCCTATAGGGAAAAGAGTGAATGGAAATATTACTGAAGTTCCAGAAGCAGTGTCAGCAACACAGAGGAAGTACCAGGGACTCTGTCTCAGGAAGGTAAAAAGAAATGTTGAGACATGACCATGACTCAGTCAAGAATTCTTATCATCTGTCTCCCTTTGCAATCTCTCTGCCCCAGCCCACCCCCAATATCCTGAAAATTAACTTTCTTACTTTTTAAGAGGTGAGAAGTGAAGCCAGTCTGAGATGGAGAAAAGACTGATTTATAGAATGTCAATACAAAAATCACTTTGTAAGGGATAAAAAGTACAACTTGGCAGTTACAAAATAGTCACGGGGATGTAAAGTACAGCGGAGGGAATGTGGTCAGTTATATTGTAATAACCATGTATGGTGCCAGGTGGGAACTATACTAGACTTATCAGGGGGATCACTAGCTATATAAATGTCTAACCACTATGCTGTACACCTGAAGCTAATATAATATTGAATGTCAATTGTTATCAAAAATTGTTTTAAAATTTAAAAAATAAAAAAATAGTTAAATTGTTCATTGAGTAATTTCTAGCAACGTATATTCAAGTAGAGATTTGGATCATGTGTTTTAAATAATAAAGTATGATTGCTTATGGCATACTTTGAATATAAATAATATGCTAAGGTCATATAATTTGTTTTCTAAAATAACTGTTCTTCTAATTTTATTTTCCAAATCCGGTTGGAATATCCTTTATTTAAAGTAGTACAATGTAAATTTTATCCCAACAAACATTACAAATTCTTTCATAGTGGAGTCCCAGTGTATAACGTATATATTATATTATCAGCATTTTACTAGCTGGATAAGCTTCACAGAATGCTGTAGTGTTAAACCTTATGAAATCTATTGAATTGAAGATACATGTAATTTATTAGAAACAGAAGTCTCTCAAATAATGATAGCCCCAATTTTACGCTTACTTCAATGTTTTATTCAAGCCTGTTTTGCATTGCTATTATTAATTTGGAAATATGAATTCTTTAGAGTTAGAAATTTGAAAGGACAGATAGTATTTCTAAAAGTCACCATCTTATGGTATATGAAAGACTTTTTAGGACAATAAAAGTGGACAGTGCAGGGAGTTGGTGGATGTGTGGCCTGTACAGCGGCGCTCCCTCCCTGTGAGTACGGTGGTTTTGAGGGACTAAGGGCCGGCCAGTGTGGTTAGGCAGTGGACAGCCAGGCAGAAACAGTGGCACGGGGTGAAGCCAGAACAATCAATGAGTGCAGTCATGCCAGATTTCCATATTTCCTGTAAGCCGTGTAAACGGCCATAGAAAGCATCTTGGCATTTAAAATATTTGAAGGGCTCTGTCTATGGCCACGCTACTCTGAACAAGCCCAATCCCGTCTGACCTCAGAAGCACAACAGGGTCGGACCTGGTTAGTACTTGGATGAGAGACCACCTAGGAAGACCAGGTGCTATAGGCTTAAAAAATAAAAATAATAAGGGATTGTAAGCTGACAAAGTCCTTGCAATCTGTGAGGTCAACCAAGGGTTCACCTAAAAATAAAATAAAATAAAATAAAAGTAAAATATTTGAAGGGTTTTAACAGAAAGGGCTGAGTTGAATTTTTAAAAGATAACTGTAGCTTGTAGCAACTGCATGAATGGGGTGCAGTGAGCCAAAAATGGAAGCTCAGTCGTAGCATCTGAGACATGGTAATTCCTTAGAGATGGAGAGCAGTGGCCAGAGTAGATAGCTAATTGAAGAAGTAAAAGTAGCAGGACTTGGTGACGGATTGGTTATGGGGTTTAAGGGAAAAGCAGGTATTAAGGATGACTTAGGTTGGAGACACAGGTTCAATGCTCACTCAAGATTATGAATTGAATATGTTAAGTTGCAGAAACCAGGTGGGGAGCAGGATATATGGTTGAAGTTCATACCCTAACTGAGACTCCTTGGCACATAGATGGTAATTTCAGCCATGGTATAAACAAAATCTAGGGAGAGGCTACAGAAGAAAGGACTATCATCATTTAAAGCAGTGGTTCTTAACCAGGAGCAGTTATGCCCCAGGGGACATTGAACAATGTCTGGAGACACTTTCGGATGTCACACTTTGGGAAGGGAGATGCTACTGGCTTCTAGTGCATCGAGGCCAGGGATGCTGCCCAACATCCTCCAATACACAGGAAGACCCCACGACTAAAAATCATCAGGCCCCAAATGTCAGTAGTGCTGAGGCTGAAAAACCCTGGCTCAAAGGCTGCATAGAAGAAGACAAGCCAGCTGAAAAGTCCAAGAGCACCCAGGAGAGTGTGGCATGAGGAAGGGATGAGAGTAAAGTGTCAGTATCAAGTAGGATGAAGACTGAAAATGGTCATAGGCTTAAGGGTGGTGATTTTTGGTGACTGTAAATTTCATGGGCTTCTCTATCTGTCTCTCTGGTATGTGTTTTTGTGGCTCAGGCCGGAGAGTCAGAAGCAGATTACTGATCCCAAACTGTGTACCTTTGAAGTCAGGGAAAGGTTTTGCTTTAGGATGTGTCGGGCCAGCCATGAAGGTTCTGGGTTCTGTGAACTATCACCATCAGTGTTAGGGAGTCACTGGCCACGTTTCTGAAGAGCTACTCCCTAGAGCAGTTAATGAGAACTTTTACTTTGAATGAACAGTGCAGTTACTTTTTTCCCTCCAGTTTTCTTGCATGTTCTTTGGAGCAGTTTCTTCTGAGCAGCAAGAACACATCAATAACCCTTTTGACAATCTGGCAATAGCAAGTGACAGTGAAGGAATGAATGGCGGTTTTTCCACATTCTAACACTTCATGATGGCTGAGTTGCCCCCTCGCCCCTGCCCCCCAGCCTGTTTACTCACTTACTTACATCTCAAACACTGGAAAGATATTATCTTCGACTTCCCTCAAAATAGAGGATGGGCTTCTGCTTTTCTAATCACCTTGTACAACAGCCTTATCTAGAAATAGCTGCTTGTCAAGTGTATGTAATTTGCTTTAAGTCCATTATGCTACTTGGGAGGCACAAGAGTTTTTTTTGCAGGGCAGTCTCATTAGAATGCTTTAATTCAGTGCACATTCAGAGTTTTTATCATTTTCTTTTCCAGTTTTATAATGGTATTTAAATTTTCTTCAGCAGCCATTTGGAGTGCATCAATATTGCTGGTACTTTTGTGACTAAAGTTAGGTATCTTTGGTATTTGATTGCAAACATTAGTTTTGGTGCTTTCAGATATAGTAAAAAGTTATGTGGTCTTTTCTCATGTAATGCCATGACTTTGTCCATTGCTTTTTATATTTTGTTAAGATTTTAAGTAAAATTAACCCCTGGGAAAAAAGGTCAAGAGTAAAATACATAGCTACCTCCCTCACTTTGGAGTCTTTTTATATATTGTAAAATTTTCTTTAATAGCCTTGATTTTCAGATGTGATTTTCTGCAGTTTACTGAAAAAAAGAATTTAATGGAAGTAATGCCAAAAATTATATATTATCTATATCCTGTAGTAGTAATCTCCACTGTCAAGAGAGCCTGGGTTTGGAGTGGAATGAGGTGGAAGATGTCTGTTCTTTGCCCCTTTATTTAGCTTGTTACCTGCACAGAATAAAAAATCTGGCACAAAAACAGTTACGTAACATCTTATGATGCATGCCTCTCCCTCCCCCAAACCTGTTTCTAGTCAGTTATCACCTGACAAACTAGACTTTTGTAACATCTTATTGTCTTTGTGAAACCATCAAATCCCAAGGAAACGTTAACCAGAAGCAGTTGTCCTTGAGATTTTGTGAGGAATTCATAAAGAGGTAGCTGAGTAGATCAGTATACTTCAGAACTGTGAACAGACTTCTAACTAAAACCAGAATAAATTTGGCTCTTGTAGTTGAGTCAGATCTACCCACAATAATCTAATAAAAACTCAAGTTCATCCCAAAATGTTCCTCAGTGAATGAAAATGGGCTTTCACCAAGCTTTTTGTGGCAACTGGTAATGCCCACATAATTTCAAGAAGTCTTTTCACATGTAGGCTAAAGATTTACGTAGCTTATTCTTGCACTGATGATTAACACTGAATTTCACATATTCCTAACAAATGCAGATGACTACAGAGAGAACATTTATATATGAGTGTAACTATAGGTCTCCTTGGGGAGGATCGTTTTTGGTTCATTCAAATGGGGTGGTTAAGGTCACGAAGGCATCACCACCAGTAAGCATCTGGATGCAGCGCCAGTCTGTAAAGGATAGTGACACTGTCCAATTGTACTTAATTTGGATTTTAGAATTTGGATACAGAATGCTAAATTTGAATATCAGATTTTTTGGTTCTTCACTCCATACCACTTAGAACAGCAGCCCCCATCCTTTTTGGCACCAGGGACCAGTGCTCCCATAAAAAGCTAATGCCTGATGATCTGAGGTGGAGCCGAGGCAGTGATGCTACTAGCACTGGAGAGCGGCTGCGAATACAGATGAAGTTTCGCTCACTTTCCTGCGCTTACCTAACAGGGCACAGGCCATTACCTGTCTGCGGCCGGGTGGTCGGGGGGTGGGGAGGGTTGGGGACCTCTGATTTAAAAGATGTAAAAGCCTTCTCAGCTAGGAAACCATCTGTATTTTACATTCAATTGTCAGTCCATTTTGATGATTTTTCGAGGAAGCTAAACTGATGTAGTAAACTAGCTGGTGAAAAAAGGGCCTAGGTGGATAAACGAGTCAAAGACAGAAAATAATAGCTTCAAAGTAGGGAGTCAGTGCTAGACTAAGAGGCTTAGAAATAAGGACAGACACCAACAAACTATGTCAAGGGCTGGTGTCTTATTTAGTTACTATTCGAATTAAAAGGAATACACAGATTAGTATAAATACTATATTTATTAAATATCTTTACAGTTTATTTAAATGTATTTACAGAACTATTCCTGCATAAGTTATATTTCAGACATCCAATTCAGGTCATTGCCTCTTGAGTAAGACAAATAATGATAGTCTCAACAGAAAAAAGCAGCTCATTAGTATACACAAATTCAAATATGCTTCATTATTTAGCCATCTTTGCCACAAACTACCAGCTAACAGTTAAAATTTTCACACGGATACTGTCAATTTTTAGTTGAGCAGCTCAATTTTACAAAGAATTTAATATTTTAATGAATAAAATCCAAATGTTTTCTGCTTCACATTTTCAGTTTTATAAGCAGATTTTGGTTTTTTTTGACATTGTAAAATTTGTTAGATGCAAAAAATTGTGATCGTTTCCAGGGAAACTGGATGCTGTAGCTTCTACCAAAGATAGCTGGTATAAGGTGATAAGGAACCAAGAACTTACTCAAAAGTACAGACATTTACAGTTCTAGCCAATCTTGTTGACAGTCTCCAAAATTCTCAAAACTGACTCAGTAACTTCCCACAATTCCTGCCTTTGTTACTCGATGTGGTAGGTTGGTGGTACTAAGGTGGTACTGAAGGCTATTGTTCTGTCCAGAACACATGCAGCAGATAAGAGAGGACACTCTCCTATCACGCAAAGCTTGAAATCTAGTTTCTAATCTAGACACAGCCCAACCCCCAGACATGCACACCTGGAATGGATTCTTTTGTGATTTAGTACCCATCAACCATGTCAAGCCAGTACAGTAATTCAGGACAATTAACTTGTTTTCCTCCCTCATTTCTTCTTTGTTTTTAGGAGCCTATGGACTCTACTGCATATCGGTTCAGTAAAATTTTTTTGTGCGCAGGCAGCTTAAGTTCACAGGAAGAAATAAGGTTCTGATATGTTTAGAGTGCACATTTTAAAACAGAACAAAATAAAAATTTCAAGCATGTGATAAAAATATTGATTTTTATAATACAGTATTGCTTTATAAATATAGATGGAAAAGCTATAAACTTTACTGGTCTTTGGTGCATCCAGGGAGGGATAATTTGCCATTTGTAAATTAGAAATCCAAATTCTCTTTTGTTATAAAAGTCCATTACATGAGGCAAATGTGTGTGGTTTTTTTTTTATACTGCTTGATTTAAAATACAATTAACATACACACACATCAGGTTCAGAATCAGACCCACCAAATGGTATGTCTCAGTCATACCCCACAGAGACTTGAGTCCTGTGACCTGGAAAATTCCAGTATGGGTCCAATACGGCCTCTGACCACTGAGAGTGGAAGGAGAGTTACTTGATAAGCAGCACTCCAACTGACCACTGGCGGTCATAATATTAAGTGCGTAACACAAAAAGGACAGGGAAAAAAAAAGAAAACAAAATATTTTGTGTCACTAATCTACAGGCCAGGTCCAAAGTCAGTTCCACTGTGAAACCCAACTCTTGTCTAATTTCAGCGTCACTGGAACAAACACACTGTCGATTTCTAACAATCATTCCTCAAAAAAAGATAAATTGATTAAATGAGTTGTGTAAAACCACTAATCTAGCTTTACAAAGATTGTGTTTGATGGGTTAAATGAGAGCGGAGCAAAGCCAGTGACTTAACCGTCATTGCTCTACCAGGAATCAAATCGAGGCATTGGAAAATTAATGCGAAATATATCCAGATCATAAGGCTCCACACCTCTGACCAGAAATAATTAAAAACCCAATAAAAGAACTAACATCATCAGCCCAAGTATAAATGTACTCCCTCCAACAAAACCCTTCTGGATGCAACTTTCTTTACTTTTTAAATACAAAGAGTCTGCAAATAGTTTGTGCAAAATAAATACCCCACCACTTGCCACTCATGCGTCCGTGTTTTATCATAGCACAATGGGTTCTCGTTATTTAACCAGTCTCCCTCCACCCCCCACCCCGCCCCATTCCCCATCTCCTCTACCAAAGAATTGTTTTGTCGAGTTAGGGTAGTTAAGGCATTCTGACGTAATTAAAGGTGATTCAAAATAGATATCTAACTTTATGCCAATTTAGGAATAGTAGATAAATTACTGAACGGCTTACAAATGAATAACTCATTCTTATTATAAATGAAATGCCTGTTACAAGCATGATGCATTGAAATATAGTAATGACATGTACATGGTACATGTTAAACAATTTTAAATAAAACAAAAGCTTAACAGTTACTCAAATATACAGTACAAATTCACAAAACAAAATCTTTTAAAACAAGTTGAGGTAACCTCAAACATAAGTTTTAATGCAATAAACCAGGGA
Organism: Pteropus vampyrus; assembly: GCF_000151845.1. Lineage (NCBI taxonomy): Eukaryota > Metazoa > Chordata > Mammalia > Chiroptera > Pteropodidae > Pteropus > Pteropus vampyrus. The sequence continues at coordinate 2,034,481 of NW_011888804.1, forward strand.
GTAATTATCTCCTTTAGAGAGAGAGACTTTCTATATTCTCCTCAAATAGATTCTCATCAGGTTTAATTGCATTCTCATCTATACATCAATGTTACCTGACTTATATATAAAACATGGCTTTAATTTAAGGATTGCTAAGTATATATATTTTTCTACCACCAAGTTAATGAAGGAAAAAAACTGACCCCAAAATATATATCTTTACAGTAGTCGACTTCTACACAAACCTTAAAAAGAAGTTTGAGCTTGAAAATGATGGGAAAACTGAATGTGGGGTAGTTTTATAAAGAAAATATACACTGCAAGATGGCTATTTGGAAACTGTAAACATTAAGCTTGATTCAGAAACCCCTAAATTTCTGTGTAGGGCAAATGCAAATGTCAGATCATCACTAGGAGTTTTCTTCATGGACTCTTGTGCTGCTGGCCACTGCCCACGGAGCTCTTTCCACATGGACTCCCTGAATTTGGTGCATGCTGCACAGAAAGCAAGGCTACTAATAAAATGTCAGAGAGACTAGGAGTAGCGTGACCACTGAAAGCCAACAAAATTCAAAGTAACAGCTGTCCATTTTCAACCCATCGGGCCCATGGGCCTAGAGTTCCCACACAGGGGCGTCATATCAGACAGCTGGGAGAAATTTCAGCCATAACATTACATTTTTAGGCTTTGAGGAGTTTTATAAACTTGAGTAATATTTCCATTAAAAAATTTGGGTGAAGAGTCTCCAGCACCCCTCCTGCAGACCAGGCCACCAGTCTGTGATTTGGACTAATCAATAAACTGCCAAAACTTTGATCAAAGGATCACAACTGAACATCTTTTAAAAACCATGAAACATTTGCATCCATAGAACTAAACTGAATTTTTTTTCCAAAAAAAAAAAAAACCAAAAAAAAAACCTCTTGGGATCAAGATTTCATAATCCAGAGCAATCTTTTAGAGCAGAATTATGAAAAATAGGAGTTTATAATGAAAACATAAAGCCACATCCAATCATAACAAAGACTGTATAGTACATGTGTAACATTTCTTTTGATGAATAATGTGTTTCTAGTAGATGTACCATAACATACAATTTGTGTGAGACTTTTAAAATCCCTTTTACACACTGCAATTGTGAATTCAGTTTACTAACATTACTCATTTTCTTCAATATTTAAACCAGTTTTGAAAATAGCCATTTTGGCTTTGAAAAACTCCATCCCATCATGAAAAGAACAATGAGAAGTGAAGGCCAATCTTCAAATCTTGATTCTCTTCAGAGTTGCTGGCAGATATGAGCTAGTGAACGACAGTAGTGGTTCTCAACAAAGATCTCAACGGGGTCTCAAAAAGACAGGCAAAAGGCTTACATCACCAGCCATTGAGATCAGTGGCAAAGAAACGTGGTCCTGCCAGCAGGATCAGCACACCCGGCAGGGAAGAATTTGGGATGATGGAAGAAAGGCAGGAGTTGACACCTAGGCGAGTCAGTCTGTATACTCAGCCACTATTGAAAGAAGGACGGTGATGTCATCTGGCTTTCCACCTAAAATGAAAATGAAAATTTTTATGTATCTTAAAAGGAAAAGTCAGTCAAGACTGTAAGACTAAATAATACTAGAAGACAAATGCTTGAAATTCAGGCAGGTCTGGTTTGTCAATATACTCCAGTAGAGAAAAAAAATTTTTTTTTTTGATAAAAGAGAAATAAAAAACATAAGAAATTATGTGTAATTTAATTGAAGCTTAAAAAAAAATCTTCCCTGCTTCTTTACGACAAGAACACTGTTAAAATGGCCACCACACCCTCTGTTTATAGCAATTACAGTAACGACAAAATCTGGTTAAGATAAATACTGCCTGATGAGAAAGTTATATGCGTCTACCCATAATCCTAATTTGGAAAAACATATCCACTATTTTGAAGCTAGGAATAGTCTTGTACTCCAATCTGCCAAACAGCTATGGCATGTGCTTTTTCCTATTTTAATATTTCCTAGAGGGAAATGCTTTACACGTCCTAATATTATATCAGCAAGAAACTGATCGGCTCTACTAGTCCTGATATGCTAAACACCAACTTGTCCCCCAGCACTAAGACTGAGGTACTGGCCTGCTTCTGAAGTTATATATCACTCAGGAGAAGGACTCTTCAAGCAAGGACATAGCTTCCTTCTTCAAAACCTGCTGTGGCAATTTGGCAGGCAAATACTGTCAACGGTCCCACAAAGCCAGAGGAAGGAAGCAGCGAAATGTCAGGCCCACGAAGGGGCAGAACGTTAAACTGCTGGGAATGTTCAGGCAGAGCTCGGTGGCCTTTTGGGCTCAGGTCCAAGCAGTGCAGTGACGACAGCAAAGGGCTTCAGGTTCCGCCTGCCTCTGTGGCCAATGAAGTCCAGTTCTGAAGGGCATCCTCTGTGGGGAAGGCATGATGACAGACACTTGCCCTTCCTGTGTTAAGGCCAGCTGACCTTGCTCAAAGCCACAGGGTCACAGCTTGGAGAGGACACCTCAACAGTCTCACCCAGTGTTCTAGTTTACCTCATTCCATAGCCCAGAATGTTCCCAAATTACTATGTCCCCAAGTAGTCCCTATGACCTTCCTAAAGAGTGCTTACCTCTCACATTCAATCCGTTGTCACATGCAAACTGTGCGAAAGGTGACATATAATTTGGGTCATAGGCCAGCTCATGAGCTTGTTCAGCAATGCTTCTTGCTGTCTGTTGTATACTCTCATAATTTGAATTCTAAGATGAAGGAGAGTTATTTTTACCATCATGCCTTACATGGTTTCTGTATTCAAGGAAACTTCTTACAAATATTGCTTTTTAAGACAGTAACATTTGTCTAACCATAGTTCCCACCACTTAAGTTTTATTCCAGTTAGAGACATCAAACATTACACCATGACTAAAACCAATGAGACCAACAGGCAGCCTGCATGAGTTGTCAATCAGAAAGTCTTTTGCTGTCAGCTCTGAAGTTTGGATTTTCACTTTTGCTTCCCCCCCCGCCCCATCTGAAACTCTTAAGGTATTTTTTCTAAAATAAGATGAAATTGAAAAGGTGAATTTTGATGGTACTTTAGGACCTCAACAGTTTCCTTGCTTACAAATGCACCCCTGGGACAACCAGAGTTTACTCTCTAAGTAAAAGCTGCCAGTTACCCTACTGAAAATACCTTTATAATTTTATATCATGATGAAAGAGTCCTGCCTAGCTGTGTAATTTTGAGGCAAACCCTTACCTTTGCTGCTTCAACTTCATCTGTAAAATGGGGATGGGAAATAGGTCTATTTTAGCTCTAACATTCTATGATTTGGAATAGTTTCAACATAAATAGTAACAGGCCTGTGCTTCAATGTTACCTCGAGAGGCCTTCCCTGACCAATCTTTCTAAAATAGCAGCTCTCCCTATTCTCTATCCCTTTACCCTGCTTTATTTTTCTTCTTATTTACCAACATTATATCATATTCTTTCTTTGTATTATCTGCCTTCCTCAATTAGAATATAAGCTCCTGAGGCCAGTGAATGTGTTATTTCCGGCTACCACTCTGTCACCATGCTAATACATGTAAGTACCTGGCCTTGACTGAAACCCACAGAGGCCTGGTGCTAAGGATTTCATATACAGGGTCTTAGTTAACCCTCACCACAACCCTATAAAACAGGATCTTTTGTACCCCCATTTTTATAGGTGAGGAAAATATTTTTTAAAAAGTTTAGAAACTTACTCAAAGTTACACTGGTTAGTAGTAAAAACATGACACGAGACTAACTTTTCCCAGAGTTAATATTTTTACAAAGCCAGGAGAATAAGGAAAGACTGATTTTCACTTCCTCCATTTTCTGTATGGGTCAAGTCTGAACTGTGTTCTTACTGGTGACAGCTCAGATCACACCAAGGCCCCTAGCTGCCTGCTGCCCAGCCTGCTGCCATGGCTGGCTCTGGTGGGACGACTTCCTATCTTTCCAGCCTCAAACCCTGCCGGGTTTGTTATGTGAATAAAAGAAGAAAAGGACAACTAGGAGCCAATACTATTAAATACCATTAAAATATAATAAAAAATACAAACAAGAAATTTCCTCATCTGGACTTTTCCTACCTTTACCATTCCACTAAAGGCTTGGATGATAAGTCTCTTTTCCCCTCAAGTTCTCCAATTGTGAACATTTCCATTTACAATTGCTTAAAAGATTAGAACTATTATTATTTTACTATATTCACAAAATAGTACCTTCTAAAACCACAAAGAGATAATGCAATTGAAACAAGAAAACGCAGCTGCCCAGAGAGGGCCACTGTTTCCAAGGGCCAACCTCTGAGTTAATTACCTTTAACTTTTTTAGTTCCTGAAGGATCATATAATCAGGCATGTTGTCAAAGAGTCCATCTGTTGCCGTCAGGATAATGTCTCCTAACTGGACATCAAAAGATGTGCTATCTGCAGCATCTGGGCTGTGACAACGACATGATAGGGGCAAAGTTAAGAGAGATCTTTAGAAATACCATTCAAAATTTCCAACAGGCTCTACGTTACAATGTAATGAGGCCTTAAGAAAATCTAATTTAAAATAACAGAGTTGATAATAAAAACTAGTCATTTTGAAATTCCTAACCTGGAAAAAAATTAAAAACTCTGATATATTTCAAAAGCTTAACTGAAACTTTCAAGTAAAATAGTTTGATAATTAGTCACATGTGGTGACTAATTAGAGGGAGGGTTCTTCTCTGAGTCAGATACTAACATGCCTCTAAAATCCTAGTGGAAACGAATATTTCCTAATTCTTTAGAGCCACATTCCATCCTCTCTTACTCATTTTCCACCCATCAATTTCCTTGCAGGCTTGAATCTGGCTCTCCAGAGGCTGTATTATAGTGGAATAACTAAGCACTATAGCGGAGAGCATGCAAATCCTGTAAGAATTCATTCATGGGAAATACTTGCAATGGCATTTCTTAGTACTAGTAATTACTAGTATATTACTGATGATATTATGTTAGTGTTAATAAGCAATACTCTGGCATAGTAAGGACTGTGTGTCTCCCAGGCTTTACCAAGTGCTCATCATGCATAGGTATTTATTTATTAGTGTGCCTGGCACATAGGAAGTCTTCAATAAATATCTGTTGAATGAATAAATGAATGAAGAAACAAAATGGGGGGGAAGAACTCTGTAATATATTGTTAATGAAGACAGGAAGGTACAGATTTGTATGTTTGTATGCGCACATGGAAGATCCACAAATATAAATGCTTCTATATGCAGAGAATAAATCTGAAAAGATCCAAAGAAACAGGTAACAGTGGCTGCCTCTGAGGAGAGCATGTGTGGCTGGGGACAGGGATAGGAGGTAGGTTTCTCACTCCATCTTTTCGTATAAAACTTTTAAAAAGACAGAAGATTTTCTTCCTCTGACACCCGAGGAAAGCACACCTAAGAATGGGGGAAAATCCTAGGTGGGGAGAAGAGAAAACATCATATATTGAAAGAGTTAATGCTCCCCTCCACCTCAGAGGATGGTTCTAAGCCACTTCCAGAGGCGAGTCACTGCTTCTAGGCCTCAAAAGGGAGGAAAGGTGAGATCTGTCTTAACCTGTAATTAGGGAAAAAGAACCAGGAAAAAATTTACACACTGACCAGGAAGGGAGAGGCCAGAACCAAAGCACCCTGAGCTTGACAGAAAAACCCTAAAATCTGTGTAAGTGACATGTTATAAAATTTGTGAAGAGAAAACATATAAACACACAGCCCTCCCATGCCTGCTAGGGACTTACACAAAATGCATTGAGAAAATTGCTGGTTCCCCTTCTCTTGACCGAGGAAAGAAGTGGGACGTCTAAAAGTTCTGTGATGAGCTTTGGCAAGGAACAAACTAACTTTCACTTATACATTTTTACAATAAATATTTTGTAAAAACAGCTACTAAAGAAAAATCTATCAGGTTAAAATAATATTTTATAGATAAGATGGACTAATAATTAAAGGAGATAACATACAGCAGGGGAAAAAGACAGTGTAAAACTGGTGGAAATCAGGTTGATTTCTTCTGTGGAAGAATAAAAGAAACAATACGAGACACTTCACGTTTGCTTGGTCTTTGGAAGCTGGTCAGATTCTAGAAGTTGAGATTGACGAGCAGGCCGGCACTGAAGCTGTTTCATGCCGTGGTTCACTCCCCAGAGTGAGTGTTCTTTGCTATTCCGCCTGAGAGACTGACTACCACTGGACAGTTTGTCCTCCTCTCCAACACTCCCACCCGTGAGCTTGGTGTTCTGCCAGCTGCGACTGTGCCCATTTAGATTGAACATACTGTGCTGCTGGAAACTTTTGACTGCACTGAAACTCGAGCTGAAATCACATGCTAGCAAACTGTCTCTGGGCTCCAGGGGAAGCAACCTCCACCTTGCTGGCAGGCCAGGCCAAGCGCTGCCCTAACCAGACTGTACCGAAGATAGCATGTGAGACACGGCAGGGCTGCTCCAGCACTCAGAAGCCAAAATAAGAGGAATCAAAAAAAAATTAAAACACTGATCTTCAAAAACCGTTAGCTAGGCTTAGTATCTACCAAGGCCTTGGGGTTCCTCAACTCTCAACACTCTGATATGGCTAATATTAATGCGCATTACAGCCAACTGAAGAAGGGCCTATAATCAAATATTCTTCCAATTATGGTAATCTGCCTTAATCTGAAAGTTAAAAATGCTTCTCTCTCTCTAGGAGTCAACAATAGACTTAAATGGGCAATACTGAATACCTAATTATATAATATGCTCATTCCAGTTTAAAAGATGGCAGTAATAATCATTTAATCTTAGGATTTAAGATCTGGCTTCATAAGAGCAATTAAGCAGAGACAACAGGCACTTACTAGAATGCTAGAATGCTTCTATTTTTACAAAAGCTTCATTATCCATTTAACAACATTTATAAATCACCAAAAATGTTTATGTCAGGTCCTATAAGGTTGTTATAGGCAGTGAAATCTTAGACTGTCTTACTCTGTACCCTAACCTTAGAAAAGATAAACTGTAAAAGTTGATTCAAAAAAGTATCAATGGTCTTAGAAAGTTCTCTTGACAATTTAAAAATGAACTGAGAGAAGATGTCAGAAGAAAAAGAGACAAACACTTCAATAGCATTATCATAGAACATATCCAAGACCACTTTTGACGATTCCATTTCCTGCAAGTTAATTTGGCTCTGACATGTTCTATAAGGACTGCAAGTTCTACCTGATGAATGTAATAGGAAGCCCTGAAAATTAGGAAGTTCATTCTGATATAAAAGCAGATGTCTGTTTGCACGCTTCCCTAGCAATGTATGCAAAATCTTGTACAGGCAATGACATACATAAAAAAATGACTAATTTCTCTTGCAAAATTTAATAAGTACAACCATATGTACCATGCGCTCTTGGTATGAAAAACGAATATTCTGTAAGCCTGAAATAGTATTTTCACAGTCTTGTCAAATTATTGGGCATTTATCAGAATTCAACTTGGCTGTAGTATCAAGTTCAAGCAAAATATCTTTCGAAGTGAAACTAAAAGGCTCCCCTGGTGAGAACATTCTCAATGTGCCTTATTCTCACTGCAGTTAATGGGGCTGGTAGGGAACCTATGGGTGAGCCATGTCCTGCTCACTCTTAATGGCAGAGAGGAGAGATTACCTGTCACTCAAGACGACTCCCTCCGCTTCGGGTGGTGCAATTGAGAGCTGGAATGGAGTGTTGAAGTAATGCTGCTGCTCATCTGATCGGTGCACAACTTCACCACCCCTGACAACCAGAAAGCCTGAATCGCCCAGGTTTGCTGTGTGCAAGCGGTGGCTAGTTCTGTCCAGCACCACGATGCAGGCAGTACTGCTACCTAGAAACAAAAATGACCTCCATTTATTTTCTTTTACTATACACATTTTAATCATATTATCCCAAAGAGCAACATGCCACAATTTGAACCTCCTTTGCTTAAAAAGGACCTTTCTTAGCTATGTTCCATGTCTCCAAGAAATGTCAATAGTAACATGATCAGGGTACAAACGGTGGGGAAAGAAAAAGGGATTTAGGTTATATATAGTAAGGAGGCCGCTGATGATCAGAATTCTTCCACTTGCAGAGATAAACAATAAAAATGGCTGGTATTTAACCACATTATTGTTTCAATAGTGCTATTAATCTATGCTAAATGCTCAAAAGCATCTTGTTGAGATATAAAGTTTTAATACTTAAATGTCAGAATGAGAATGTTACGTTTTCCTGACATTTCTCATTAGTCACTAGCAAGAAGCCTTCTCCACAAAATTCACTAACATTTAAGACAAGGCACATACAACAAATTTTAACCAGATTTTCACATGTTGAGGTCATGATATCGGAGACTGACTCACTATATAGTAACAAGACCAGTTTTCCCAGGTAGCTTTGTGTGTTCAGATGGAAGAGACCACATTCCAAGAAGAGAGCAAGAAGTTCCAAGCAGAGAGCAAAAAGCTTCCATGTAACCTTTGCAGCACACAGTCTGAATGCCCTTCTCTGAAGTGAAAGGCTGTTAGTACACTAGTAAGATCACTTTCGACTACTAAAATTTTAACCTGTATCTACAGAAAAATGGCAAAATAGAAAAATAAGCAGTTCGCCAAGAAATATGAATGATCACTGCACTACTAACCACTTTGCCTATTAGCTTAACAAAAATCAAAAGAAGATAATGCATGGTGTTGTCAAGAGTGTAGCAAACATGGTCACTCTCATTCCATGGTGATGAGAGAGTAAAACTAAACAACCTTTCTAAAGGGCAATACAGCCCTGGAAAATGTGCATATCCTAGCAATTCCACTGGTGAGAATTTATTCTAAGAAAATAATTAGAGATGCAAATAAAACTTAAGTACAAAAAACATTGTTTAAGATCAGGAAGAACTGGAAACAAACTCAACATCTAAAATTAAGGAATTGGTTAAATAAATTACAGTACATCCATACAATGGCAGGCTATACACGTTCACATAATACTCTGTTGTCAGCCTGCCTGCGTCTGAACACTGGCCCTGTCACCTACTGTGTGACCTGGGCAAATTACTTAACCTCTCTGTGCCTCAGTTTCCACATCTATAAAAATAGGAATAATATTAACTACCTTACAAAGTTGTTTGTGAGGATAACATTAATTAAATCATGGCAAACACTTATAACACATAAGGGTTACCTTTTTAAAATTTTTTTATTTTATTATTAGTTTCAATTACATCGTACAGTGGTTAGACATTTATACAGTTATAAAACGATTCCCCTAATCGCTCTTTCTCTCCTTAGGCTCTCCGCCTAGCCATTGCACTACTGCTGACTGTATTCCCTATGCCATGCTCCCCAACCCCGTGACCATCTATCAACTACTAATTTGTACTTCTTTACTCTTCACTCCTTTCTCCCAACCTCCCAATCCCCCTCCCCTCTGGTCATCACCAGAACAAATATAGAAGAGTTAGCTTTTTGATAGTCACTAAAATTGTGTTAGAGAAATAGATTTGAAAAGGAAAGATAAGTGAAATAAGTAGATTATAAGTTAGTATTAAAATTTCTTTAAAAAAAAAAGTAATACCAAACTTAACTGTATGTCAAAAAGTGAAATTTATTAAAATTTTTTAAAAAAGCGATAGTAGGCAAAGGCTCAACTGTTACAATGACAGTTAAAAAGCAAAATGAAACAAAATAAATAGGCTGTGGAACTAGCTGTGCTAAATCCCAGTGCTCCATCATTTTCTAGCTCTGTGACTGTCGGCAAGTCACTTATTCTCTCTAGACCTGTTTCTTCCTAACAAAATGGTGAATAAAAGTACCTTCCAGCCTTCCTCATGGGGCTGTTTGTAAGCACACAACAAATTCAATTCATGTTACCATTATTCTATGCACAAACATACATAGAAAAATATCAGGGAGTATAACCACTAAAACAGTAGTAGTTTTCTTAGTGGGATTATGGGTAATTTAATTTTTGTTATTTTCTCTAAGTGTTTAAAAATATATAACTTAATACTTAAAAACTCTTAAGCATTTATCTTACTGTAATGTTAAGAAATGCCATTTCCTTGTTATTTACAGTGTGTTCATGGGTACTAACCTGACACTAATGTTAAGCTATCTATCTAGTCCCTATCCATTAAACATCAAAGAAAAACACAGGTACTGTAACTAACTGGAAGTTCTGTCAGATAACCTATTCCACAGTTAATCTTAGAGCTAAGATCAACAATTACCTTTCCTTCCTAACTCAATGCACAGAAATTCCAATCATTTATCATTAATAGGATCATCACACAAAAGATTTGAAAGCTGATGGGATTAATCCAAAAATGAAAGATGACACATGAGTAACACAGCCTTGAAATTTTTGCTGCAGTAAGGATTCCTGTTAATTCATTATTACTCAGTGACAAACCCAGGGTTACTCTTGTGGCAGTAACCCGCTGACTTAGAACACAAACTTTAATATGCAAAGCAGAACCAACAAAGGCAAGCCTAGCCTTATAAAACCATCTGGGCTTAGAATGTATAGTCCTCTGCCTCTTCAAATTACTATAGTCTAATACCGGGAGAAGACCTCATCATTCTTAGGTGTTTGGAGAGGAGCAAGCAGGCAAAGAAGAAAAGAGGTAAACTGAGAACAGCATTGGATGTTCGGATGACTGACTAGTTCATACAGGCACCCAAGCAAATCCCTCATGCTAAAATGGAAATATTTTTATCACCTAGCCCCTTAATTTTGTAAGCTACTACTAAGCTTTTTGTGTAGCAAACAGAAATAAATAACATTAGGGCTCTTCAAATTTTTAAGATGTGTTGGCTTTATAAGCTCTAAATCCATTTAAGAGTTTCTGGGGAAATACATGTCAACAATTAGCCTATGATGCCAAACCACATCTAAAGGCAGCTAAAAATTCTCAAGAAATAAGTGGTTACTGCTGTTAGTTTGCTCTTTATACTGAAAGTGTTATAGGCTTTTTAGCAACTGCTGGATTAAAAAAAAAGGATTACCTTATTTTGTAAAATTATCATTATTTGAAATTATCTGAGGTTCAATAAAACTCAGCAGATGCCTGCCAAAATATGCTTATTTAGTTATACTTTTGTGATATGTAGATTAGGTGAGAGAGAAGTATATACATGTCAAACATGGTAAGAAGGATTATTTCAATATATCATTTAGGAGAAAAAATTATAATTTTCAATGTAAAACAACTTTTAATATGTCCTTAAATTTATTTTATTAAGATCTCTGAGTTACATGAGGATAATTAGGAAGGGAGGTAGGGATAAGGAAGAAACAGCAAAAAGAAAGCTTTCAAAGTGCAAAATCAAGATAGTTGCTGTTCTGTAACCGGTTATTCCAAGTCGCAGTAAAAGCACGGGGAGTGTTAGCAGAAGATTCATGGGAACATGCAGGAGTCAGGCCCTGGAATCTACATGTCTACAGGTTCTGTTAGATGTTAGACTATTGGATCTTTTTCTGCAATGTCCTCTTTTCCCTCAACAAGTTTCTCAGAACTGCATGAAGCTTTAAGTCATTCCTTTTCACAAAAAAGTCTCTCCATTTAACATGTGCAGCAAGGGGGTCAGAGGTTAAGTGGTTTGCCCAAAGTCATATGGCAAGTTGACAGTGGTGTTACAATCTAGGATGTTTCACTGTGCCAGGCAAGCTTCAGACTGCATGTCCAAAATAGCAGATTAAGACAAAATGGTGTATTGAAACCTCGAGACAAGATTTCTCTTTAGTTAAAAAGAAAACAAGCTGATTAATTACAGCACGGAGAAGATATAAGACGGAGCTTGATGAAAAGAACCCCTTCTTACAAAGAGTTTAAATTGAAGGCAAAATTCTACAATGTGGAGCTCTCCAGTAACACTGAACAGAGACCGATTTTAAATGTGGATGGTGACTGGGAGGGAGGCCTTCTAGTAACCAGAAAGATTCTGGCAATTAGCAAAAACTTAATATCTTTTCTGAAAGTCTGCTTAGAAGGCTGGGTAAGTTGTTGAGTAAGTTCCCAGGAAACCAGATAAACACTAGGTATTTGTACATTTTCTAATAAAAGATTAATAGGGAGCTATTTTGTGCCATGCTATTTTACTAGTTCATCAGCTAACTGCTAGTAGTCTGGAGTGCCTATCTGCAATCTGAAGCCCCCACAGGTAATCAGCTGAATTTTACTTGCCAGACCCCATTCCTTTCTTCCTCCCTTGGAATGGAAAAGAATCACTATCTGGAATTATACAACCATTTGCTTTTCTTTCTTCTTTTATCATATTTTAGAATCCCTAAACAATAGGGTTTTACTTTTTTTCTTTTTCTGAACTTGAAATATATGGAACTAGACTTAAGTGGTATTCTGCAATATCCTCTTTTCCTTCAACATGCAGCTATTACATGAAGCTTTAAATAATTTCTTTTCAAAATGCATTTTTCTACAATAGCAACTTTTAGGTTCTAGCTCCCAGTTTTCTGCAAACAATGCTACTATGAACATTCTTGTAACTACTCTTGATACACAGATAAGTATAGGCCTAGAAGCAGAACTGCTGGGGCATGCTATCTGCTCATGTTTAATTCATTCTGTAATTCCAAATTGTTTCCACAGTGGCTGTACCTATTTACAGTTCCTCCAAGCAGTAGTATTTTGGTTAGCCCACAGCTTCTCTATCACACTCTGTCTAATAGGAAGAGCCTCAGGAAAAAAAAAGCTAGGGAGGTAAGTGATTTTCTTGGTTTTGTTGTCAACTATCTCCTGGGCTTCTTTAGAGAGGAAAACACATAGGATATCTACTTACCAAGCAAAGGTACTTTATTTTGCAGCAACTCACAGTAGCTTGTGGTGAGGATTCCAATGGGATTACTCGGGACAAACCGTCCTTCTTTTACCAATCGTTCACATGTCCGCATTAAAGTCCCTGAGAACTGAGACGGATCAACTCCATAGTCTCTCCATCCTCCTACACCATCTGCAACTCCTAAAAAAAAAAATTTACATTTGAAGGATGTTTTTACCAACTTCTCAGGAATTCCTGTCTCTTCTTGACAGTTAATTTTACTACATACTAGTACACATATTTACTCTGAAATTTAGAATAAAAAGTGCTCAAGTTTAATATGTTCTATACTAATACTCCTAAGCCATATTCTCTTAGAATTTGATCTTTCATATTGATGAATAAACATGTGAGCTACCACAGGGTGGCATTGCCTACCAGCCAATAGTTAAATTTTAGTAGATTATTGTCTTTGTATAGAATATTTATGTTATTAATCTTTATTGTATTTTATAAAAATGAAAAATGATCCTTTTAAAAAAAGTGCTGATGCTAGAGATGACAACTAAGCCAGGGCCAGCAATTATTGAGAATACTAAAAGCAGCAAACTTTTAACTTCAAGTATTAGTAACTGTAAAATAAAGAACAAAATTTAGAATACATCCCATTCCCTTTCCTCTTCCCTCATAGACAACCACTATCCTGTACAAGGAGGGCTATGCTTTCCGATACAACAGCCACTACCACATGTGGCTACTGAGCCCTTGAAGTAAGGCTGATTCAAACTGAGATGTGCTCTAAGTATAAAATACACACTGGATTTTGAAAAATTGGTATAAAAAAAGGTAAAATATTAATTTTTATATATTTATTACATATTAAAATATTTTGGATATAATGTGCTCAATACATTAAAATTAATTTTACCTGTTTCTTATTTTTAATTAATGTGAATATTAGGAAGTTTAAAATAACATGTATGGCTCACATCATGTTTCTCTTGGACAGCACTAGTATAGAAATTTCCATGGGTCCACAGAGCTGTTGTTGAGTTCTAAGACTCCTTTATCAAGAGGAAACCAGTGTTCAAGAAAGTCAATAAGACATCAAAGTCAACATCATACCGTCTCCTATTCAACCCCTTTACAAAACACCAAGCTAGTTGTTCAACATTAACATCAATTTCTGTCTACAAAGAGGAAAAAAAAATGTCAGATATGTACATTATTAAGGTTTTTAAAGACCACATATGTCTTTCTGGAAGGATCTATAAGAAATATTAATAGTAGTTGCTTTGGAAATAAGGAACTAAAAGCAACCAGTGAATAAATTGGAGAGTTTGGCTTTTTACTTCATACTGTTCTGTACTGTCTGAATTTTATTTTATAAGGAACGTGTATTGATTTTATAATAAAAGTATTAGGAATTTTATAATTTTTAAGGCTTTCTGAGCATGAAACATCCTTCCCACATACACATTTACATCTTTTGTACATTCAACTTTCACAGACATTTTAAACATTATTTGGTACAAAAATAGGAGAGTGCCTATAAGTGCATCCCTGAAAAACTGGCTTAATGTGAAACAGATACATGAAACTATTTTTCTGATGATGGCATTCAGAAATAAAACACATTCTGAAAATATAAGAGGAAAAGAACTGGAAGACAGTAAAGAGGGTGACAAAAAATTATCACTATTGGGGCAGCAACTTTCTCCACATTCTGTGACCAACCAATAAGCAAAATTTCACTTTAGAGCGCAATTCCGTGTTAGCTGATTAGATAGGATATCTGGGATTTGTTTCAAAATAACAGGCATGGGGGTGGGGGGGAGAAGTGACAGAGGAGTAGATGAAATACGATTGGCCATGAATGAATAATTGAAGTGGAAAGAGGTACACTTATCTCTCTACTTTGATATATATTTGAAATGTTCCATTATACAAAGTTTAAGTAATAATGATAATAATAAAAAAGAAAAAAGATCTTTGTCTGCTGTGGAGAAAGGATGAGTCCGGAGTCTGTCTCAGCTCAGCCGTGACGGTGGCAGTGCAGTCAGAGTGCAGGGATTTGGGCTCCAGTGACACAAAAAGCCTTACAGGTGAACTGAATGGGAGCAGGAGGCAGTTGTGGAGGGAGAAAGAGAAGTACTGAGGATGACTGAGGTCTGTCCTACCAGGAAGAAGTATCATTTTTTCCCTGTGTTTTTCAAGCAGTCATGAGGATATCTGGAAATTCTTAAAAGAATTTAAGATAATTTACTTAATAGGAACTTCTTTTGAGGAATTCTTATTTTACTGGAGGTAAGATTTTACCATGATTTAAAATGCAATGACTTGTGTTAAAACACAGAATGCAATTACAATCCTTGCAACTCGATCTGATGAATCATTCATTCTTTTCAAATTACTGCCTGCTCGAGGAAATAATTTCTTCTTAACCAGTCTCTGATCAAAACAAACTGGTTTCATCTACAAATGCCCTTTACAAGAAAACCACTAAAATCTGAGATAATGTTGAGAGCTGATCCTGGCACTCACTAAATAATCTGTCAGCAGGTTAGAGTCTGACCTGACATAGCCCTTCAACATTAATCAGATTTCTCCCAGAATAGAGTGCAACCTTCAGGCACCTGTTTGCTTTTATATGGGAAAAAGACCTCAGACGAAACTCCACTGGCTCAATTTCTTTAGGGGAAAAAGAGATTTAAAAAGCATATAAAAACTTTTCAATAAAGCTGTGAAAAAAAGCCTTAGTTACTTACAAAGAACAAATTATATAATATGAAGAGTTGTATTTGGGATTAGAATCAGGCTAAAACCAGAATAATCTACCAAATGTACATTTGAAACCTAGTTTAATTCATATCAGGCAGTTATTTCTTCAAGTAAATGAATACTTCCTCTCTTGCACAGGCAAAAGCTTTAATCTACAAAAATAGAGAACACCTTTTAAATAGTGGAATTAATCCAGATATAAGAGGAAGTAGAGGGATATTTCATTTAGAGGTAAAGAAAAAAAACTGTTAAAGGAGAGATTACTTAAGATACCAAAGATATCAAGCGGCAAACGTTAAGAATATCCCTACGAGCAAATGGAGGCCAAAGAGAACAGCAGGTAACAGAGGGCTGAGGAAGATAAGTCCTGCCTCTGAAAAGTTCACCTTCTAGTGGGCAGCTAGACTACTCACTCACATAGGAACTAGACAAATGGCTCCCATAAATACTGCTGAGAAGGGTCAAAAGCACGTGGTTAATGCTTTGGGGGCACTTTGAGAATGGGGCAAGCCTTCACTAAGGAAGTGGTATTCAGATTAGGTCCTAGAAGGTAAATTAGATTTCGAGAGACAGGAGAGAGTAATGAAAGGAAAAGAATAGCAGACACATTAGTGTAGCTGGAGCTTGGGTGAGTGGAGAGAAGTTGAAGTAGGCAGGCAGGAACTGCAGTTCTGGAAGGCCCAGAATTACCGACCAAGAACCTTAAGCTTTATGCTACAGACCTGCGCTGTTCAACATGGAAGCCACTAGCCATATGCGACTACTGAATTCGAACTGTGGTTAGTTTGGACTGAGATGGGCTGCTAAATGTAAAATACACTCTGGATTCCAAAAATATAGTACCAAAAAAAAGGTAAAATATCTTAGTAATAATTTTATACTGAACATGTTTAAATAGTTTAGATATATTGGGTTAAGTATACTAATTGAAACTTACGGCATGTTTAATTTTACTTTTTTAAGTGTAGCTACTAGAAAATTTAAGATTAAATATGTAGTTTACAGTATGTTTCTACTGGGCAGCACTGCTATGGACAATAAAAAAAAAGTCAACAAGGTTTCTGGATAGAAGTGATATAATTCAATCTAAATTTAGAAAAATAATCCTGACAGCAGTGAGTGGAGAGAAAGAGTTGGGAGGTTAAGCAGTCAGGAGTCAACTGCAAGATTTTAGGTTAGAGGTATTAAGAAAGGTAAACAGACAATCACTGGAAATACAAAGGAATAAATACAGAAAGACACCTGGGCTCTATTATCAACAGGTTTTATATCAATAGGCTTCTAAATTTCAGGAATGAGTATTGATTAGATGATTCCCCAGTTGAGAAGAGGGTGGAAATGCCTTCTGTCTCCAGTATGCTGAGTTTCAGGTGGCAGCAGGGCTTTTTTGAGAAAATGTTCTGTATGAAGTCAGGAATTATCAGTCTGCAGTTGGAAAGGCAATAAGAGCCAGATTTTGACAAAGATCAAAATTGGATGAGATGTTCAGGGAGATTAGAGAGAGTAATAAGTTCAAGGAGTTAAGGAGAGATCTTATCTTAGGAATGAGTATTCCTGGCCAAATAGCACCTTTGTGAACCGCTACTAACTCTAGGAATCAAATTATAATCATGGATATGATAACTGATTAAGTTTAAGGAAAAGACAAGTAATCCAGTTTGTCAGAATATTTCTTTAGAGGTGAAGAGGAGGTGCAGCTCACAGGGTGGCCTGAGTTAATAACTGGAAAGGCTTTGAATGCCAAGATAGAGTTAGCACTGAATATAGAAGCTAGTTCCTTTAATTCATTGTAATCATCTTATGTCTCCATTAATAACAGTCTGTCAGCACAATGTCTAGCTTAAGTGTTTCCTTTGACCCAAAATCCAATTAAAACCATTATTAGGTTAAGATAATGGTTACATATCTGAAATAGCTGAGCAAAAGGCTGAGAGGAGACAATAGGGCAAAGAATATTCCTTTAGTTGTACCATTTATGTGAAAATGTCAGTTTTATAAAGGAGGAAATAATCAACTAGAAAATACTTGATTTTTATATACTATTTTAAGTTTTCCAGACTGTTTTTCTAAAGCGAAGTTAAGAGAGAACTCCAGTGTGTCTCCCATCATTTAAATATATCTTTTTATGTGAAGAACATTTTTAAATGGTTTTTAAATTATTTTTTAAAATTATAGATGACAAGAAAATTCTTAAACTGCCAACTTTCATTTTTCTAATTATTTTTTTCTTTGCCATAGTTATAACTATATAAAAACAAAATTTTGCTGTACTTTAAAAAAAAAAACACTTAGTTTTTTATTAAACTCTGAATTTTACTTAATAGCTTCATTCTAAGCCAGAAGTTCAAGGAAAAAGGTTTGGTAAGTAAGCTGAAATTACAGAAGCTTAAAAATCCTACCTTTCCAACTGTACATGGCCACCTGTGTAGTTGCAAAGGCTCTCCTTAAAAAACACTTTGAATTAAGCCAACATCAGCCTGATGTTGTCCAGCACTGTCTCCCATTATCAGTGATCAGTATGAGGTTGCCATTCTTAAATCTTTCCTACTACAGTGATCTTCAGATTCACATGCAGTTAGTTACAAAGCAAACATTTTGCAGAAGAAAGTGATGACCAAAGAATACTCAAATTCAATTTTAATATAAGCATCAGTGAATAAAAATTTGACAATTTTACTGTATCCAAAAATAGGCTCTGGCAGAATTTCAAATATTAAGTAGTACCCACAGGTGACAGCTTTATTCCTTGCATCTTTGCTGACCTCGAGGCATTTTACATGGAGCCTCACCCTCTCACATCAAGCCTCACCCTCTCACAGAGCAAGAGGGTTCTACAGGGATTGTTTTTCCATCAGTGTGAATCATCTTCTCTCTACTAAGATAGGTACTTGATAGTGAACTGAAATTCCAGAGGGGAAACTGAATAAGAATCTGGCTGGATCACAAGAGCTGAATAATAAAAGTAGCAGGAGACCCTCTGTACTCAGAGGGATAGGATATCTGTTTTTACACTTTCTGCAGTGAATGTTCATCTAATGAGGCAGCTGGTTAGGCAGCTTTATTTATTTATTGCAGTGCTATAGCTGGCTTCTTTTCAGATACCAAGGCTCTTCTTCAAATACTATAATCTAGTATTCTCAAAGCCAAACTTATTTGTCTAGAGGAATCACAACGTGAATTTTCTCTATAACTAGAGAAAAATAAGATCAGAGTATAAATTCAATTTCTATCAAATGGAACAGATCACACTTGTATCAACATTTCTGAAGCTTCAACTATTTGGGCATTAAAAACACTCCCCTGTGATTCAGGGCTGTGAAATGTATCTTCGAATAATTATTCCAAAAGGAACAAAATACAGGATTACTCAAAAAATATATTCAACAGTTGAGTTATTCAGAAAAGTACAATTTGCTTTGACTAACAGTCCTTTTGGTTTTCTAGAGGTGAAATTATATAAATTATGATGTTGTTACTGCCGTAACGAGCAAGTGATATATTCCCTTTGCAAGGAGTTTCCCCAAAGCAACCACTCTGCGTTAATCACAATAAAACCCACATCTTCTTCTCTAGAGACCAAGTCTACGCCAAGAACTCAAGATCTCTAGGTGGAACAGCTAATGCAAAAGCTGAAGCAATGAAGCTGAAAGAATGGAAAGGAAAAAGGATTCAATCTGATAAAATGTGTGAAAATGCAACCTATACGCAAAAGCCAAACTCTGCTAAAGAAATGGACTGTCCAGGACAGTTAACAAAAATAAAAAATGGACTCAAAGCAGGAATAAACAATCCATTTTATGTTTTAGAATGCCAAACAAAATAACTATTCTTTTCTAGCTTAGTAAACATGAAGTTATTTAATAATTAATCAAGTTAAAATGCATATGCATACATATACACACTCATATCTATCATCCAGAATACTTCATTAATTAGAGATGGTAATTTTCAGACTATTTTGGGCAGTTGCTTTGTCTTACAAAGCAGTGAAAAATGCTGAAAAGAGGATTAGGAAATGACAGTGTGAAGGCAAAAAAATTCAAAGTCAATCTTTTAAAAATAAAAATGTTCTTCCTTAGTTTAGCTCTTCTGTTTAAATACCAAATACTTAACGTGGAATGATGTGTTTTGGCTCAACTGTGGCTTGGGGATCTTGGGGATCTTATAGACTTGGGTATGAATCACTGCCTTTCCTGCCACACAAACTGCAGAAGGTGAAGTTACACAAAAAGGTCACTCCTTTCTGAGCTGCAACAGTATCTTCGTCAAATGCTAAATGCTGTTAGCAATGCCTTTAGGAGAGAAGGAGGCAACAGACAAATCATGGGGGCTGGGGGGGTGGTGATGCTTATGGTTAGCTATGAAGGTAGAAGCAGGGCCCTTAGTGTGTTACAGAATTAAAGACTTCTATAAAGCTGAGGCTTCTATTAGTTAGTTTCTAGATATTATAGGAAATGTTACATAACACCTAATAATTTAACATTTAAATAAGAAAGTAACAGCAATTAAAGTCCAGCTATCTGCTATCTGATGTGTACCTATTTCACATTATTTCACATACTGGCTCTTTAGACTAAGAGAAATTTTCTCATTGTTTACAAGATTAGATCTAGAATTCTGGTCTTAAAGGTTAACTTAGTATTTATGACAATTAAGCTGTATGTCTTTGACCTAACCCCAAAGACAATACCATTTACCCTCTGTTTTCTTAACCCTTCTATAAAAATAAGAGCTGGCCTTTACTAAAATACCACCCTCTGGGAAAGGTTAAGAGTCACATGTAGCCCTAGCTCACTTTTTTTTTTTTTAATGAGGACATAATTCCTTTGAATAAGCCTGCCAAGTGGAGAACTGTCCCTTAATTTCTCAACACTAATTATATTTTCCCCAATCTATTGTTTAATTAAGTAATGATTTTTGAATGGTAAGAGAAGTAATTTTTTCTTTTTATTTTCCACACTTTCGCATTTTTCAGTAATAAGTACATATCACCTTTATGGGAGGTTTGACAAAAACTCTTTATACAAATCCAATTAGAACTACATTTTATACTTACATTAGATATTAAAGCTATTCAATACATTTTACTGAACATTTTCTATGTGCAAGACATTGTGGTGAAAGGCAGCTAAAGAGATTTACATGTAAATCTTTTAAAAGATTTCCTGCCCACAGAAACTTAAAATCAAGTGGTAGTGATTGTGGTAAGGGAGGGAGGTTTAGAGAGGTTCAAAGATAAATGGCTATAATAAAATAAATATACACCAATAAAAACGAAAGCAAGATAGATCAGATTACATCTAGCTCAAAGAATCAGAAAAGTATTCGTGGAAAAGATAAGTGTCTGATAGGAGCCCTTAAGGATAAAAACATGAGCTGTGGGGGAGGAGGTTCAAGAGACAGGCATTTTGGATAGTTCCCTACAATTCTGACTAATATGGATAAAGTGAAAAGTGAGGTTAGAGCTCTAAGAGCAGAGAAATCTAACCTCCAGGTAAATGCCTTTTACACCCCTGCCAGGAACTCCTCACCAGCAATCAGCCCAAACAATGCGCCTGGCAGAAGTTAAGGCTTTTCAGAGGTCCCCAGAAGGAAAGTGCTGGCCCGAGGCCACTAAAGTCCTTGTGGCCCACTGACTAGTTCAACGAGGCTAGATGAGGCCTTCATTTGCTTTAATTAAGGGGCTTTGCTTCACTATTAGCCTAAGAATAGCTAATAACTAAGTAGAATTCATTCAGCAAAGATCGCCTCAGTAACAGTTTTAAATGGTCATTTCTGACATGAAAGACAATGTATACACACTGAGCAAGGGCCAACAGGCTTCGGAGTCAGATCTGGGTTCAAATTCTAGCTCCAGGATTAGGTGTCCTTGGGTAGCTCTCTAAGCATTAGTCTTTTCCACCCATAAATGGGAATAATATCATGGACATCACAGGCTGGTGTGAGGAACAAGAATAACGTATTAACAGTGCCTGCCACAGTGCTCAGCTTGCAGCCAATATGTAATAAAGTTATTCCTCTCTTTAAGAAAGACCAAATAATAGCATATATACCAGCCTAGCGTGCAGCAATCAGAGAAAAGTCTTGATCGGTATTTGTAGGCTGCAAGCTCTGCAAACACTGGTCTGTGGACACAACCAAAAGACAATTCCCACAGATAATGTATAAAAGATGAGTGGGCCATTCATCTTTTCTACTCACACATCTACCACCATTCAATATTCTATTAAACATTTAATAGTAACATTTTCAAGCACTAAGGAACATATATTTGTCTCCAAAAAATACACAAAGAAAAAACTTTAAGAAATGAATTAGTTTCCTTCTTCCAGAAGTGACTCTGAAGTAAACTTATTTAACAAGTATCTCTTAAGTGCCTGCTGCCTACTGTGTGCCACAGTTCTGACAGGAATTGCTCATGTCAAAGGGGAAATCTTATAACAACTAGTAATACATAAATGGGCCTAACCATTTCCTTAGGTCACTACAATAATCGCAGCACCTCTGTCATGACTTTCCTATCTTTCTTCCTCTATATTGTGGACCTCCCCGCTCCCCCTGCCCTTCAGAGCTGAGTCTCTTTCACACTGCTAATCATCATTTCATCCCCAGGCGCTGGCCTGGTTCCTGGCACCTGGCAAAACATTTCCAATTTCTGCTGCACACTGAGATTACCTGTGGAACTCAAGCCCTACCTCCTGAGTCACCATGCCCAGAGTGAGCCTGGGCCTTCTGGCAAAGTACAAAAAACAAACCGCACAGGCGATTCTAATGAGTCCCACTGCCAGAGCAGTCAGGACTTAGTAAAGGCCAGCTGGATGCAAGCATTCCAAGGGCCAATGATTCTGCTTCTGAAATGCCTCTTGCACAGAGCAATTCCGTTTTCCCTTCCTAAATTTGACCCTTCTCTTGCATTTCCTAATCCGATTAATAGCAGTCCAACCCACCCACACTTGTAGGCTAGAAACCTTCAGGAAGCTTTCAGAAGCAAAAAATCAATTTCAATTCCACTTTCTCTTTCACCCTCCAGGTCCTGTTGATTCTATGTCTGCAGTGTGTCTGAAGCCCAACTACCTTCCACTGCCCTAAAGACCTTTCTAACTTAGACTATTTCAGTAGCTTCCTAGCTGGTCTTTTGCCTTCTGTTCTCCCATTATACTCTCTATTATTTTTTTTTTTAGACAAGATTGCTATATCCATATTACTCTTCTAGTCAAATACCTTCCACGTATATCAACTTACTTGTATACGTAAAAAGATTCTCTAGAAGGATACACAAGAAACTGATAACACTGGTTTCTCTTGGGAGAACTTTGCAGCTAGGAGACCAGGGTGAGAGGGAGACTTCACTGTGCACCCTTTGAATACCTTTTAAATTCTGTACCAATCTGAATGTGCTGCCTCTTCAAAACAACCAAGCCAACCCCAAAACAACAAAAGCAAAAACAACTATAGCTTCCTACCAAAAAAACAACCCTTTAACATGGCAATTGTGACCTTCAATCTAGTTTCGATCTAGTTTCTAACATCAATTCTCAGCTGATCTCCCATCCCACCCTACCAACCCAAACTACTCTCTAGCCATAAACACCTGTAGTTTGGGGAATCTTCTGCACCTTTGCTGATCCCTCAATCTGGAGAGCCTTACCATTCTTCTCACTTGCCTCAATTTACCCATCTCTTGAGGCTCCATGCTTCCACAACACCTAATGTATATCTATTCTTTTATACTATTCCTATATGTGTCTTCTCCACCAACCTAAGAAACTTCTTTTGTTCATGGTCTTCTCCATAGCACCTGTCAGGGACTAACAGGAAACAACCACCAGTAAACAATGAATTCAGTCGACGGTACTGAAAAGTTAGAATACCAACACTCTGGTGTACTGGTAAACTATCATCTGAGAACTCCAAAAAGAGAATGACCCATTATTTCATCCTAGAGTTGCACAAGGTACTGTGCCTTGGGTTTAAGCTGGCTGGCTACAGGATGCTCCTCTTCACAGGCCATTAAAAGGCTTGATGAACATATTCACAACTACAGGGGATGATCTGGTGAGGGCCAGAGGGGAGGAGGGTTGGAGGGCTGGGAGAACGGGGTGAAGAGTTAAAGAAGTACAAATTAGTAGTTGATAGATGGTCACGGGGATGGGGAATATGGCACAGGGAATGCAGTTGGCATTAATGTAATGGCTAGGTGTAGAGCCAGAGGAGAGAAAGAGCAATCAGGGGGATCATTTTATAAACTATATAAATGTCTGACCAACATACTGTATACTTGAAACTAAAAATAAAATTAAGGAAAAAAAAAAAAAGGCTTGATGGAAAGAGCCTTGAAAAGCAATCTGGGGATGACACCACTCCCAGATTTCTTTGCCACTAACTGGCTGTAGGACACTGGCCAAATCACTTCTCTAAGCTTTAGTTTTCTTATCTGTGAAATAAGGGGCAGGAGGAGAAATTCTCTCAAGAGTTCTTTTTTCTAAGATTCTGTGATTCCAAGTCACACTGCAAGAAAAGAGAGCCTGTTTTAACCACCTGACTAAAATGTTGTAAGTTTTTCTCCTTTAAGCCTGTAACAAAACAACTATTTTTCTATTTCAAATTCTATTAAAAGTTATAGATTAGTATTAACTGACTTCAGTGAATTCAAATGATCTGTAATATATTCACAAAATACACTAACCTTGTTATCCAAAGACCACTGATTGTTCAGTAAAATCAAAGTTGCCACTGAAGAACCAAGAGAAGTGGATTTTTTCAAACAATGCGCATATAAGACATCCCTGGTTTAGACTTTCTCATTTCATAGAAACATGATGACCACATTACCAATTAGTGGTCAACCTAGAGGCCATCTACAGTTTTCTAGCTCTTACGCAAATAGCTCAAATCTATTTTCTTTCTTTGTTTCTTTTTTTTTTTTTTACAGTAGAAAAGAAAAGCTTTATTAGAAGGGAAAGTACACTCCTAGACGTAAAAGTGGGCCTGAGCAAGAGAAGCATGGCTCAAAAGGCCTCAAATCTATTTTCTAATCTAAACACTGATGTGAAAACAGAAGCACTTTTTATTTGATTCATTCAGTATAGCTAACCTTTTCATCTACCTCAAATAACAGCAAAGATTAATTTCTGATAAGTCAAAAAAATTTGCTAGACAATAGCCTTGAAAGATCAGAATGATCGTCATAGTACAAAAAGAAAAAAATTTCCTTTTATTTCAAAATAGTCTTTTAATGAGTAAAAGAAAAATCAGTGCAGAAATGGTTTGGAATTGGCCTGAGTCAAAATAGTACTGGCTCTAACAAAAAGCACTCTTTGTAGTAAGTCACTTTTATAGTCTCTGGCAAAGTTTTTGCAGTCATTTTGTAGTCCTTGAGGTTCATACCAACAATTCAATCGATTCTAGAGCTATTCACCAGCTACAAACTTATTCCCCTCAAAAATGACTGTTTACAAATCTCGTGAATTTATAAATTATTAAATGTGACAGACTTAAGGTCAACAATAAACTTATCGATGAGACATACTGAACATTGCAACTACAAAAGTATAAATCAGCATCACCTTTCTGGAGGGACTTATGCTAAAGAATTTAGCATCTTTTCTTTTCTAAAATTTACATCAGCGGCCTTGCAAATGTCCATAGCCTTTGACTCAGGAACTTGTCTTCAAGGAATTTATCCAAAGGAATATTTAGATGCAAAGATATTCACTCGTGTTACTTGTAATAGATAATTGGAAATAATCTAACTGAAAATAGAGGACTAAAGTATGGACTATAGATGCACTGATGTATGATGCAGTTAACCTTACCAGTATTTATATTATATAAAAATAACGTTACAGAGCAGAATACATATTAACCCAATTTTATTTAATAATGTGTATACATACAATTGTATATATGCAAAGGCTGGAGGAAACCACACTGACTAGAGTTATGAGTTACAAGTGTTTTATATAATGCTTTTCTGAACAGGTGTTACTTTCATATGCACAAAACGAAACCATTTATTTAAAAGCACCAGACCTGCAAGGAGGAAACTTAGGTTCAAGTCCCAGCCATGACACTAGCTGTACTGACCTTACTGATAAGTCAACTTTATAGATGAGGAAACAAGCACAGATGAAGTGAAGATCAGTTATTTCACAGTTAAAAGATCAACTAAGTTAAAACAAAACATGCAATAAAATTTAAAGTGCTATATAAAGCACTGGTAAGGCAAACCATATTTTGTGTCAGATACTGAATAAATCCTTAGGGGAAACAGAGTGAAGTACTTTCACTCTTTAAAGAAAAGCTTCCATCACCCCCCACCCACCCAAAATCGTGTTTGGGATCTTATTCCAAAGAATTTAGCATCTTTTCTTTTCTAAAAATTTAAACTAAATTGGAAGAGCTGTGCCACATGCCAACTCAAGTTTAACTGAATAAGAGTGTGTTATCAGCCCAATGCTCTCTGTCGTGGTCAGCTTTTGCAAGAAGTCTTGATTTATGATGCAATTCTGTAAATTGTGTGAATTGTTTAATAATAGGAAACAAATGGTTTTAGATCTCAGAGAGATGGAAAACTATCAGATTTTAAAAATATTTAACAACTCTCAAACAAGATAGAACGCTAAATTTTTATTGCCAGCGACATAAAAGTCTCCAGGAAACCACTTCTTAAAATGAGCCAAAAGTTAAGACTAACTTTGAAAGGCAAACTGACAAGGCACATGGTTTTTCAAATGGCTAAAACTTCTGGTTTGAAAAGTCGAAAATTTCTTTCAAAAGAAAATACTCTTACCTTACTCTTCCAAAGCATTTTCCTGAAAATTCTGAACCTAAGGCCCCAAGTGAGGCCTCTCTAAAAAGCATGAGGACCTACACAAAATGAATTTGAGGTTTAGCTTGAATCTGACATAAGCGTTTATTCAAAGGACATGGTTGTAGGTCAAATACTTTGACCAAGCTTAGTGCTTTTTGAGTCACATTGGATACAAAACTCCATTTGGATACTGTTGCAACCATTCAGGTTATATATTGCCCAATTTCAAAAAGCAGTGCTAAAGTTCAGGGAAGAGGCCTCCTTCCATCCAGGTCCCTTCACCCCCACCTAAAAGCCCCACCACAACCAGCTAACATTTGTTTTCTACCCTCTGCCATAATTTATAACATTTTACAAAAATGTATTTTCTAAAAGGTATAAAAAGTCATGCTTTTAAAATTCATTTTCTTGCTCTACAAAAATGATTCACTTAGAATCCTTGAAGAATATTAACAAATTGAGAAACTGGAATTTAGGAAAATTTAAAACTGAACTCAAGAATCTCTTTTTTAAAGACTGAACAAAAGAAAAAGTAGCTCTGACAGTATAAGGAAATTACTTTTAAAATAATGTGTCTTATAAGAACCTATGAAAAATGCAATTTATCTATATAGAAAAATGAGAAACATATCAGGGAGCAGGTGTTTAAAAACAAACAAACAAAATTCCTTTATCCATCCACTAGCCAATAACCTTTTTTTGGTCAGTGGCTTCTTAAATCTGCTGTTTCTATGAATCCTAGAAGGCCCTTTTACTAAACCCTTACACCTCCTTTAATATTCCACAATTTTCTCTTGAAAGCACACAGAAGACTATGAGATCAGGTGTTTTTAAAGTACTGATCCTAGAAATTATAGGACTGTTGTCATTTAAAAAATATTTTCCCTTGGAAAAGCAATTACAACTATGTAGAAATATATTTTAAAACAACTATATTCCTAAGTTAGAGTTACAGTATGACCTAACAATTCCATTTGTAGGTCTATACCCAAGATAATGGAAAACTATGTTCACACGAAAGCCTGTACATGAATGTGTCACAGCAGCACTATTCACAACAGCCACAAAGTGGTAACAACCCAATGTCCACTAGTAGATGAATGGATAAACAAAATGTGGTATATCCATACAATGGAATATTATTCAGCCATAAAAAGGAATGAAGTACTGATATTACAATGTGAGTAAACATTGAAAATATTATGTTAAGTGAAAAAACCCAGACACAAAACTGCATATTATATGATTCCATTTACATGAACTGTCCAAAATAGGCAAATCTACAGAGTAAGAATCTACTTTCTGTTGCCAGGGGTTGAGGGAGGGGAGATTGGGGAGTGAGTACTAATGGGTGATGGTGGGGGGGTTTTGGGGGGGTGGTGATAAATATGTTCTGGAACTAGTTGCATAATTTTGTGAATATATCAAACACTACATTTTTATTTTAAATTTTTTATCTTAAAAAGTGAATGATATGGCACTTATACAACTAAATTTTAAAAAATTCAATCAGGGTCATGTCTGCTGTAAATAGGTAGATCATGCTAAATTATGACTTTCAAAAATTATGATTATATAATAGTAAGACTGGTTTCTTGACACAGCTTGAAATCTAGCTGAGGGAAATTCCAAAGAGGACTTCTTGAAAGGCTGAAATTAGTGGCCATATACACTCTCCCAAGGTGACTACTTTGTTAAAAGGACAACTCACTTTCAGATACAGGGGTTGTACCAAATACATTAAAATTATCATGACTATTGGAAAACATCAAATTCTACCTCATTTCTTCACTTCCTAAATAAAATTTTAATCTTTACATTGTTCATTAATCCTATGCCTTAAAACAGATACTTTTGTCTGTGGCCATAAATGCATCCGATCTCATCTGATCTCGGAAGCTAAGCAGGGTCAGGCCTGATTAGTACTTGGATGGGAGACCACTGAGGAATACCGGGTGCTGTAGGCGTTTAAAAAAAAAAAAAAAAAAAAAAGACAACTACTTTTAAGACTGGCATTACTCACAAAAACACCTGACCACAATCCTGACCACAATCAAAATCAGATCCAAGGGCTATAATATGAAATTGTTTTCACTTCTTTTTAAGGTTTTGAATTAAATTAAGCTTAAATAAACACCCCACAGTTTTATAAGAATTACTTAACTCAGTATTCAGAGGTTACATGGCATAGATGCTGCTGCCATTCTTTAAAGAAGTGATTTCAGTGAATTGTGGTTTAGTATGTAGATTTTGTTGCATTTTAATTATGAGTCATGGAGTGAATAAAGAAGTTACACACACACACACACACACACACACACACACACACACACACACGCACACCCCCTTAAGCAGAAAAAGCATTAGAAGGACAAACAGTACCGAAGACAAACTAGTTTTGAATGTACCTATCTTGTCAAGAAAACCAGTGTTGTAACAGATAGAAGACTGGAATGGGGGATTCTTGGTGCTAGTCCTAGTTCTGCTATTAACTACTGGAGTAACCTTTGCAAAGTCATTTGACCTTCCGTAGGCCTCCATTTTCTCAGCAATAAAATGAAAGAACTTGATTCCAAGGTTACTAAGTCTTACAACTCTCAACAGGCTTTGTTTCTATTGTTAAGTAGCTCAGGGCTGTGGGAGGCCCAGCAATTACACAGTACGCAGCTCTCATATTTTTATGTACTTAGGCATCCATACAGAGTAATAAGGACAACCACTAGCCACAGGGAAGAAGGAAAAATAAAAGTGCACATAGCCTTACTGGTACTGGTTTACTCCGGTTGGACCTAATAAAGAAAAAGCACCTTGGCCAGTGTTCTAGAAGATAGGAGTGGTTCTTATGTCCTACCACACCCAACATAGTTGGTTTTTCCTAAAAGAAATCCAGTGGGGACTCTACAAAAATGTTGTAAAGCACCAAGTACGTTTAGTCACTGCATGACTAATAGGACAGATCAATTATAAATTAAAGAAATAAAAGTTTTCTCCTTCTCATACAAAAATAAACAGCTTTCATTCTACAGTCAAGAAGTCCTAGATGACCACCACAGTGAGTTCCACAGATACTTAGCAATAAACAGTCAATCCAAAGAAAATGAATTATCTCTAGAACGAAAAGGTTCAAAGCACTGAGGTTCAATATAACACTGAACATAGCTTTTTAATAAAATTCAATTTACAACTCCAGCTTCCAGCGTAAAAAGCAATAGTAAAGAGACACTGAGACTCATTACCTCTTTCACAGCAAGACATAATCAGACCCGTGATGGGCTGGTGTCAATAAAATAGAAATCACCGGTATACGTACTGGTCTGTGGAAGCCAAAGATATGAAGCAAACTCAGTTGTTTCAGGTGGCTCCCAAGATGGCTTTCCGGAAGAGTGCCTCCAAAGCAGGAAAGTCCAATAGAACCTGTCTCCCCTTGATTTGCATATCACTCACACACACACACACACACACACACACACACACACACACACACATGCTCTCTTTCTTAAAATGGCTCTTTGTCAAATATGGCCAAAGGCCACCCCTAGGTCACATAAGCAACCATCTGTCTTGTTATGCCTGGCAGCATTCCTTTCAGGAGAAGTACAGAGCTGTGGTTCTTAACCTGGTACCCATGCGTGAACCTCTAGATAGTACATGGATGGACTTCGTGGGATCAGTGAAGTCCCTGAATAAGGAATGAGCCCTTGGGCAGTCAAAACTTCTCAAAGGCTATGAACCAGGAAAGTTAAGAACCACTGGTTTAGAGCCAGATACAAAACAGAGGAAATCTATTGGAGGTGCCCATATGAATAAGAGAGGAAGTAATGCCTGCTATTTGAGATGCAAAATAACAAAGGATGCCATCATTTCAAAACCAAAAAATATATATGTATACATGATCTGATGGTCAGAAGTCCTTGAGGGTCAGAGATCCACTCCTTTCATCCTCTAGTCTAGATGAGGAAAATGAGCTGAGAGGCTCTAACCCAAAACCACAGATCTAGTAAATGACAGCTGAGCACCAAAGTAGGCCAGGTTTCTGCCAGGATGGTATGTTTATACTTTTTTTCATAAGAGGTTTGACAAAAATTTCACAAATCTTTCACAAAAGCCAGCACATAGTAGACTTATCAGAGGAAACCTTAGTGGGTTATTATCCCCTACCTTGTTGCACTCTCACTGCAATTTGAAAAAGCAGCACAGGTCACAAGCTCATTGAGTGAAGTGCTTCTAAATGTAACGGAAAAAGCACTTTAAAAAAGATACCGAGTAAGGGTCAAAGAGACCTCAGAATGGATATGCAGGATTTCAATCTGCAAGTGCCTCGACCTTACCTTCTAAGGAGCCTGTGTCTGTCTCTAATTTTAAAGTTAACATCATGAGTGTTGCCTAAACATTAAATGACTTTTTCAACCCAGGTAATAGGGTCATTTGTAAAGTAAAATGAGAACAATCTTTCCAGTTCCATGTTCACAAACACCACATGTAGCAAAAATAATAGGCAACTATTCTGAGATCGAATTAAAAAATAATTATTGTCATGAAAAGTTACAGGACCATCTGCTCCGATGCCAAACTTTGCTTCAGCACATGAAATTTAAAGTAATCAAAAACTCAATCTCACCTGAGAAGTGAAACCAAAGTGACATCTGAACCCAAGTTCAATGACAGCATGTCCTTCAATTTCAAAGTGCTTTATTTATTAAAGGAGATTTAAGGGCATACGATTCTATGGCATATATGTTATCTCCAAAGACGTACATTATGATAAAGTTTGTGAGTTATATTTAGCCCCTTCTGCAAGCTATCATACTAGTCTCCGACCCCGAAAGGTGTAACTGGAATAAGCCTTCGAAGGGCACCTGTGGCCTGAAAGGCTTTAAACAATTCTCCAGGCGGCTGTCTTGGCTGCAGTATAGAAGAGGGTTTGAGCATGCTACATTTTAGGTCAAGGAGACTCTCTTCCACCCCAAGTGACCTCAAAGGGGCAAGATCACTTTGGGATAATGCACTGCGAGTGTTTCTTCATCAAGCCAGCGGCCCCCACTGCAACTCAAGAAAAGGACTCTGGTCACAATTGAGGCGGCGAAAGAACGCGGCTGTTCTGTTTGGGGCTCACGACTCTCTGCCTGCTTGGGATCCCGCAGCCCGTGGCCGGGCTGTGGCGTCAGGATCGCGGGAAGAGGCAGGGATCCCCAGGACACGCAGAGCAAGCGGGAAGGGAGGGAGCAAGAGCGAGGTTAGGAGCCTGCAGGTGTCGCCGGAGGGGGAGGGGACGAGGTCGTCCGGAGCTGGCACAGAGTGCAGCTCTGAACTCGATCAAACTGGTCACATTTTCAGGCTGTATGACCTTGAGCACGTGGCTCGACAGCTCTACGCCTCAGTTTCCTCATCTCTAAAATGGGGGTTGGTCAAGCCGAAAACGCACCTCGGAGCGCTTGGCACGGCGCCGGGCACTGAGTAAGCGCTCCCTACTTGTGAGCTACTACGGGCTCTCTGGCTCCTCTCACTGCCGAGAGGAAAGGGGGAAGCCCGGAGCAGGGGAGTCCCCAGGAGGCGGGGCTGGGGTGGGGAAATCCGGGCCAGGGGCTCACCGAGTACGTCCGCTGTACGATGCCGGGCCACAAAGCACGCGTCGTCCCCGTAGCACGCACCCTTCTTGAGGAGGCCCTTACGGAAGTCCTTGCCGAAGCCGCAGCCGGCCGTCACCAGCCCGTAGTCGCCGCCGCCGCCGCCGCCACCGGCCCTGGGGTCGGTCTGCGAGAGGCCGCCGAGCACGGCGCGGGCCACCAGCCGCCCGTACGAGAGGACCGAGAACATCGCCGACGCCGCCCCCCCGAGGAGGCGGGGGGCCCGGGGAGCAGGAGGACGCGGAGGCCCGGAGCCGGCTCTTTCCTCAGCCGCAGCCGCGCCGCTGCCGGGACGCTCCTCAGGGCGGCGCGCAGTCGCCGCCGCCGCGCCTGCCCGACGCGCCGGGCCTCGCACACGCTCTGCCGCGCGCACGGGAGCCAGAGCGAGGTCAAAGCCGGCGGCTCCTCCGCCTCAGTCCGACGGGGGTCCCGGCTGCAGCCACCGCTGCCGCCGCCATCTTCCGCTCCACTAGCGTGTTCCGGGCCGCGCCGGCAGCACCGCCCACTCCACGGCCACGCCTCTGGCCCCGCCCATTATTCGCGGCTCTTGGTGAAGCACCGCCCCCTCGGGCTCAGTGCCCAATGCAGTCACCGAAGTCGAGCGTGCGCAGAGGGCGTGAACGCAATGTCTCCTGGGAGTTGTAGTCGCTTTTTAGTTCCCTGCCTAGCATCCAGGACTTCGGGGTTATCTCCAGATCTAAGTTACTGAGTTAAGGTTAGCTGTTTGAAAGTTTTCTCCCCTGATTTAGCCACATCTTTTAAAGGCTGTTGTTTTAAATAACAGTATCTGCCATCCCTTTAAAGTAAAACCTGAAAGCAACTAGCATCAGATCATGTATTATTATATGTACTATATATATTAAGAAACTGAAGTACCCAGCTCTGTGACACCTCTGGAATTTATATACTGGAAGGGTTTAGGGATGGCATTCTGGAAAGAAGAGCCGTTTTGCACAGTATTTAGGAAAATTCGAGAAAATGTTTCTATTAAACTAGGGAGTTTGAGGTGGGGTAATGATGGAGATACAGGCATCAATCACTGCAGATGCCATAGAGAGGTGTTTCAGTCTTTGTAGATGGTTCTGCCAAATTGAGAATAAAAAATTCCAGGCCCAAAGTTTGTTTGCACCAAACCTTGATTTTCTTACGGATCTTCCCTCTAAGCAGGTCTCCCAACCTCTGGCTTGGGTGCCCAAAGAGATCATGCAGTAGTACCAAAGACTTGCAAAGATGACGCCTTTTCCTCTGTCCTTCTTGTCAAAAGGGCAGCCCTTGGCAAGAAAGATGGCTCTCTATTTTTTTAAGGCCCTCGGCCCATCCCCTAACAAAGTCATCACAGTAGCCTTCTCCAGATTTTGACTATTATTATAACCAACTTTCTTCTGAAATTATTTAGATTAATAACTAAATTTAATAGGGAGTTTGTAATCTAATGGGAAGATTAACTCACCAAATGTGTGTGATATGTTTGTGCGTATGAATGTACATTCAAATTACATAGACAAGCCCAATCCCATCTGATCTTAGAAGCTAAGCAGGGTCAGGCCTGGTTAGTACTTGGATGGGAGACCACCTAGGAAGACTGGGTGCTGTAGGCGTAAAAAAAAAAAAAAAAATTACATACCATGTCTGGTGGTACTGTGCATAATTTAGCCTTTGCATACCTCTTCACTCCATTTGGTGCCATGTCCCCTTAACTAACTGAGCTCTAGCCATGCTCACAGCTGCTTCAGGGCCTTTGCTCTTGTTCTTCCTTCTACCCACTAGAATATAATTCCATTATCTGCGGGTCCTGAGCTCTTTGCTCCAGAACATAACAGGCACACAGTAAATACACAGTAAATGAATGGAAGAATGCATGAATATTTCAGTAGCTCCTAAGTGCCCCAAGGGCAAAGATCATTTGTCATCGTGTTATTAGAATCTAATGCAATGCCTGGCATGCAGTAGGAGAGTTTGTTAATAGTTGTTGAATAAAAAAAGGAAAAAGTGAATTAGATCTATAAATGATATAAAAATGTTGAATAAAGGAATGATTGAATAAATAGGGTTCACGAATAAGAGAAAATTGAGATTTGAGGCAAGTGATCCAATTTGGAATAATTTTTAGTTTTATTGAAACATACATCACCCAGAAGCATCGGTCTTTTTCCAGTTCACTTTTAACAGAACTGTAATTACTTTGGGGATTCCCATCTCATTCTTTAAATGATTCTTTTTTATACCTTTCTTAATACATCTAAAGTCCTGCCAACCATCCACTCAAAGCACATTATCCTGTTATCCTAATTACTGTCATCATTAAATACTTTTGCGGTTCACAGTGTGCCAAGTACTCTATATGTTTCTGTCCTTAAGGGTTTTCATCAAAATTGGACTGAATAAATCTCTTCACATAATGAGTGGCATTTCATCAAATATGTAGACCAGGAAAAGTTCATTTACTGGATAAAAGATATAGCGATCCCAAGCATGCAATCACATCTTGCTATTTTTTTATGGCCCACAAGGAGAGCACCCAGAAAAAGGGGGTGGAGCCTCACAGATTCTCTGCTTGGCATTTATGTATAAGCCAGCTGTGCTAAAGGTTGTTCTTTCAAGCACACACACCACTACCAAATCCCAACCAGGCTGTCAGGTAATTCTACCCCAAGGACAAACTTTTAAAATAGCATGTCAACCCCTATTTCTTGCCTCATCAAACTCCTTCAGAATGTCCCTGCCTTTCATTTTCAGGGCGTATATTATTAATTTCTGTGTCACTCACAAGAAGCGGTAGGATGAGATGAGCAGGAACATAAGATGTAACTCTGAAGCTGGTAACCTCTGCTCTGATAGGGCTGCTGTTTTCAGAGTTAAATGATATGGGTGCCTTGAGTTTCCTGCAAATGAGTTTCCTGCAAATGAGTTTCCTGCAAATGAGATGCTCACCGAAGCACGATGAGAACAGAATCCTTTCTCAGAGCTACTTTGCACTTTTTGGAAAGGAGGAGACAGGGCCTCGGGTTTCCTTGAATCATTTATTCCAGAGCCAGTTCTGAAAAGTTTCACCATCGTGGGGAAACCAGGAAAGGGTACTTTGAAAAATACCTTCCCTGCCCTCTCCCAGGAGCACAATTCACTTTTGACATTTTGCTAGACTTAAAAAGCCCCACCAGTTTTCTTCTGTAACAGAGTTACATTCTTAGCACTTCAGGGATTCCTGGGAGGTCAGTTGTCACTCTCAGAGGCCAGCAAGTGGTGAAAATACCATCTGTGCTCACAGGGCACCTCTGTGGCATTAGTAAAGAGCTTTGCACTGGAGTTACCCCCAGCTCCTAAAAAAAGCAAAAAGCAAAAAAAATAGAGCATGAATTCCTTAGTGAGATTTTCTGCCATACTGGTATACTGATCTTAACTGAATTCTTTTTGCTAGCCTATTTAAAAGGAGCACTAATTTTTTTATGGCCAGATTTCTCAGCCTTGGCACTATTGACATTCTGGGCCAGTTAATTCTTTGTTGTGGGGCTTGTCCTGTGCATTGGAAAGAACTTAGCATCCCTGGCCTCTACCCATTAGATGCCAGTACTATGTCTTGCCTCCCAGTTGGGACAACCAATAATGTCTCTAGATATTGCCAAATGAAGTTATTCCTAGGGGACAAAATTGCCCCTGTTTAGAACCACTGGGTTATACCAATGTCATGTAAGTGAACAAATATTTGGTGAGCACTTGTTATGTCTGAGGCTTTTAGCTAAGGATTAAAAAAACAGTTGAGGCCTTCATGGCCATCTTAGTGCAGTAAGGAGGGTTAAGTAAATATATAGAGAAAAGAAGCACCATGGGTTGAAAGAAAGGAGGAGTTGGGAAGGAAAATACAAAGCACTTCATAAAGAGGCGACATTTATGAGAGGCCTGAATGGACAGACAGAGGTCTGAGAAAGGAGTATAGCCATTCCAGGAAGAAGAAATGGAAACTCAGCGAATGCAGAGCATGATTGGAAAAGAACAAGTAGTCCAGTGCAGGTCAACCTTAGGGTTTGAATGAGGAATAATGAGAAATGGGGCTAGGAAAATAGTTTAGGAACTGTTAGGCCATAAAAAGGAATGAAGTTACTGATATGTGCTTCAACATAGATGAATCTTGAAAACATTATGCTAAATGAAAGAAACCAGTCCCAGAAGGCCACATATTGTATGATATTACTTATGTGAAATGTCCAGAATAGGCAAACCCATAGAGACAGAAAGCATATTAGTGGCTGCCAGAGGCTGGAGGCAAGGAGAATGGGAAGTGACTGCTAATGGGTGTGAGGTTTCTTTTTCCGGGAATGAAAATGTTCTGGAATTAGTGGTGATTTTTGCGCAACCTTATAAATATACTGAAAAATACTGAACTGTAAACTTTAGAAAGGAGAATGTTATGGTAGGCGAATTACCTCTCAATTAAAAAATAGTTTAGGACCTATTGCAGAGGACCTTATATGCTAAGCTGAGGATACTTAATGCTGGAGACACCAAGGTGGGGGGTCACCAAATACTTTTAATATGCCAGTAATAATAATTAAGTAATAAATAATATAAGCATAATAAAATAGAAAATAAAATAAAGTCATAATAAAAATAGAAATGAGAGTAAAAACAATAGTACCATAGATTGAGCACTTACCATGTACTTTACCAGTATCATCTGCTCTGACCACCTATTTAAACACACAACCACCCAACAGTCTCGTCTTGTGTTGTTCTTGACAACATATAGGACTTATTTTATTGTTTGGCTCCTCCCTGACTAAAATATAAGTTCCACTTACTTTATCTCAAGTGTCCAGGACAATACCTGGTAAATAACAGATGCTAAATAAATACCTAAGAAGTGAATGCTATTGAATAAAAGAACCTTAGAAATCACATAGTACAAGCAACTTAGTTTACAGCTGAGGAAAGGGGGCAAGTAAAATGTTCAATCCATGGGTGGAGCTGGGCTGAACTGGAGAGGTATCCAGAAACTCTTTGTGCCTGTCAAGCCCTTTCAAAGGAACTAGCCATAAGCTGTTCTTTCCATTGAACTTCTTTTGCTTTGGATAGTGTGTAATGGTCATGTTTTCCCTACCTAGAATCCATAACCCCCATTACACTGATTTCGATTTTCCTCAGAGGCATGAAAAATCCAATACCGCTTGGTTCATGCGGATTGGGTGCAATTGGACCAGAGGTGAACACGTGACCCCAGGCTGACCAATCAGAGCGCTGCATTCTCTTGATCACAGTGATTGGTCCAGAGAAGGCACACAACCCAAGCTAGGCCAATAAAACTTCATTATGGGATTTTGCTGAAAATAAAGGAGAAATTCTTATTAGGGATTCTAAACTGGTAGAATGCAATCTTGGAGCAGCATCTGGACGTCTTTGCCACTACTTGGGAAGAACCAGGCTGAGAATGAAGGAACATAAAGCAGAAATTAGCCGAGCCTAGAGATGGTAACAAAAAAGCGTGGTGACATCGATCAAAGCCCTGAATCCTGTTTTAGCTGAAGAAAGATCAGTCTCTGAACTCATATTAATTCCCTATTTTGCTTGAATTGCTTTGAAATTGGCTTGTAATACCGTGAATCCTGACAAACACATCATGTGATTTAGGTACCATGGCTACAATTATTGAATCAAAACTAAGTCCCCAAGCCAAAGGCAGCTGTTAGAAGGGAACTTATCTTCTGCTTATTTACATAGAAGAGAAGGAACTTCCACACCTCGGTAGAAAAATACTGAAGGAAATGTAAATCTCTTCTGACCTCTTTCTTTCATGCTTTCATGAGATAAGGAGTAATTTGATTGGTGGGTTTGGGAAAAGATGCTGAGCATGCTGCCCAGTCCCTTTCTCTTTTTTCTTTCTTGCTGTGGCCTGACCTTTGGATATTCATGTTTTCCGCTATGGGGAGCCTGTCCCTATGGAGGAGGATCGCAGTAACCTAACCTGTGACTGAGTGAATCAGTGTGATCTAGAGGGGGACCGAGTACATGATAAAGCCATGTTTTCCAATCAGCCTTATCAATAAAGCTGATACCTTTGAGCTCCAGCTGCCTGATTCATACATCTACTTCTCAGTGGATTTAGAATTTAGAAAGGTCGAAGAGGGTGTAATTAATTATCATCCCATCCCCCCCCAATATGTTAATTTTCTCTTCTGGAAAACTTTGAGAGGCAGGAGGAGTGACGTTTGGGGGCTAAAATAACACATGGAGATCAAATTTCTGAGGCAGTCAGGGCTCTAGGCTTAAAGGTAATTGTCAGTCAAGTGGATTCTTGACCTGGGCAGTTTATGCCAGCTAATTATTCAGCAGGACTTTAACTGGCAGAGGCCTGAGTATAAGGGCCTCTGGGGCAGGCCTTGACCTAACCCACGGGAGCACAGCTTTGACCTCAGCAGAGATTCAGTTATTGGAGAAAACATTTCTGTCCCAGGGAAGGCTTAAAAAGGGCAGAGCTTTAGCTTACAAACATTTAGGCTCTGGTGGGGAGAATGTGTTTTGCTTCTTGCAGTATGTCTTTCAGTAATGCTTTAGGCTGGACTTCAAACAGCGAAGGCAACTTAAAGCAAACACATTCAGTAGAGCTCTTGTTTGAGAGATTGTAGCTTTTTCACAGTGCGAACACAGGGTGTGGGTGGATGTCTCAGAGTTAGTAGCCCCAAATCTGTTCTTCTGTAGGTTGTTCTGAGCTTCATTCAGGGCCGTGAGCAGGACCCGTGGAGGGGCTGATCTCTCTCTCCTTTTGGCTTGTCACTTGCCGGTAAGGCTCATCTCACTACTGAGATCCCAGGTGGGCTCCAATTCATTAATTACACAAGTTTTGATCATGGCTTGGGATTTGGGAAGCCTAGACTCTAAACTTACCCATAGAATGTGGATATATTTTGTTAATGAAAGCAAATGAAAAGAACAGGGTCCTTATTATGTAGGACATACATTTCCCTGTGGGCTGAAGTACAGAGAGCTAATGAAAATCCAGAAGCTAAGAAGACAGTTAATGAAGCTATGCCTAGAAGACTTTGTCTCTGGGAAACAGGTTTGCTCAGGAAATCGGGTAAATAAGATTTTGTTTTGTTTTGTTTTGTTTTGTTTACATATGCTTCTGTTATGACCAGAACAGAAACAGGGGAAGGGTGAAAGACAAGTAAAGGAAGACTGCCTTACTAAACTGGAGGAAGACAAGGATATTTAAAAGCTAGAACTGTGACTTTAGTAGACAGACCAGACAGATATGAAAGGGTTTTGGAAGGCTCACCTAGGCAGATATTAACAGGGAGAAGAGACTCGCACGTATATGGAAACTTGAGAAGTTGAGGTAATATTATAGATTAATGAGTCAAATTATTTTTAAATGGTGTGAGGACATAGGTTATCCCTCTTGAAAAAAATTGGATTCCTAACTTATACCATATAGAAGAATAAATCTCAGAGGTTAAAAGCAAATCTTTATGACATTTAGAAGGAAATATAGAATATTGGGATAAGAAATGATGGCTTCAATAATATATAAAATGTACAAGTTAAGAGAAATATTGATCAGTTCGATTACATTAAAAGTTAAATGTTCCTCAAAATGGATCAAAGACTTATACATGAGAACTAAAACTATAAAACTCTTAGAAGAAAACATACGGGAAAGCTTCATGATATTAGATTTGACAATGATTTCTTGGATTAGACTGACTCCAAAACCACAGGCAACAAATGGAAAAACAGATAAATTGGACCACATCAAAATTTAAAATTTCAGAGAACACAACACAGTAAAAAGGCAACTCATGGAATGGGAGAAAATGTATATGCAAATGATATATTTCATAAGGGGTTAATATCCAGAATATATAAAGAACTCCTACAACTCAACAACAATAACAACAA
Source organism: Pteropus vampyrus (assembly GCF_000151845.1). Classification (NCBI taxonomy): domain Eukaryota; kingdom Metazoa; phylum Chordata; class Mammalia; order Chiroptera; family Pteropodidae; genus Pteropus; species Pteropus vampyrus. The sequence continues at coordinate 2,074,379 of NW_011888804.1, forward strand.
AAAGATAAAAAATGGGCAAAGGACCCAAATAGATATTTCTCCAAAGCTATACAAATAGCCAATAAGCACAGGAAAAGATGCTCGACATCACTAATCATTAGGGAAATGCAAATCAAAATCATGAAAAAATACCACTTCACACCCTTTTCTGCGGTCACTATAAAATAATTTTTAGAAAATAACAACTATTACCAAGGATGTGGAGAAATTGGAATAGAGTGATTCCTCCAATAGTCTATTTTTGGAAACATAAAGAATTATGCCTTACTTAGGCTGGAGAGAGGGGAATTTGGGGGGAAATTATATGAGCTTTTCTTTTTATTCCTTGTCAAAGGCACAAAAATTCTGTCCCCACCACAGGGGATTTCTCTCCTCTGAGTTTCACAGCACAATAGGATGCTGTTCCTAAGATGATTCTTTCTTTGCTACCCTCCAGGACAACGCAGGGCTCTTGGTTAACAGGTTTTACTGATGATTACTAGGGGACAACAAAAATACAGCAAACAATGTCAAAAATTAAAATATGACACATTCGGGTAGAGAATGAACACATGGCAAAAAAATTTATTCAACTTGTTAAAGAGGAAACAGTAAGATGGTAAAGCTGGTTCAGACAGCTTTTTGAGGAAGCAGATATTTGAAGAAGTAGATTACTTAGATATAAAACTGGTTAATCTTTGAAGAGTAATAAAAAGTAAGTTTCTTGGTTCTTTTTGTACTGGATAGAAATAATTTGAAACTCTACCAGACAAAAACCTGAGCCTTTCAATCAATAGCAAATAGCTAGGCAAATATAGCCACATTCCTTGGTCTACACATATAGTCAGTGGACCAAATCTGGGCCTGCTGCTTGTGTAATAAAATTTTCTTGGAACATAGCCGCACCCATGTGTTTACATATTGTCTAAGGCTGCTTTTGTTCTACAGTGACAGAGTACTAAAATGACAGAGTCGAGTAGCTGACAGAGAGCATACATATAGTCTAAAAGCCTAAAATATTTACTATCTGGACCTTTAAAGAAAAAGTTTGCCAACTCCTGCTAGAGAATTATTCCTTGGGTGGGCTTGTGAAACGATGTCCTAGATGACATTGAAAAAACTCCACTACCCTCTCTTGGTCTTATTTCCAAATTTTGAGTAATTTTTTTTTTTCAAAAGGAGACGTTTGGCTTAAAAATTGGGGGGACATTTTGAGAGTTGTTATCTCTGGCCTATAATTCCTAAATCCTTCTGTCCACCCACTCCAACACCTCAACACCCCCTTTCTGTAGTGGTGACTATCTCAATGCCCCTTAGCCTCTCAATCCTTTTCTCTGAGGGTGGAGCTTGTGAAAACCTCCTTTTAAGTGCAAGCAGGCCTGGAAAATTATTGGTATTAAGTAATGTCTTCTACAGCGTCATTTTTGCCCAAGAGGGCATTCTATTTCTGAGTCCTATAAGGACTCCATTTAGGGCTTGTGCCTTATACTAGTACATTCATGTGGAATGTCTTTGGGGTGGGGAGAGGGTGGGGAGGTCCTCTCAGCTCTGAATTAAGTTCCAGAGCTGTTGTAAACTGTTAAGTTCTGAGAAGGCAGTGACGTCACGTGCTTGACCACTGCTGTTTCTCTGGTTCCTGGCACATAGCTGGTGTTCAGTAAATATTTGTTGAGTGAATGATAGAGCTAATGAAAAAATAAAGATAGAGGTGGGAGTCAGCCCTATGTGAGGAGCAAAATTTTGGTGACAAAGGCTGCCACCTGCAGGGAAAATGTGGAACTGCAAGATTCAGAACGGCTAAGCCCTGAGGAAAATAACAGTCAACTTCAAAGCAAAATTACTGGAGAATCAATTGTTGTCCCTTAGCTTTAGGCAAAATTAATCAACATCATTTTGTCCCTTCCAATTAAGATACACTGCACCCTTTCTTAAGTAACATTTCAAAGCTTTTGGCATGCTTAATATGTGCCCAGCGCCATGCCACACACACAACTTTGTTATGGGTAACACTATTATTCGCTTTTTATAAATGAAGAGTCTGAGTACAGAAATCATGCCTGAGCTTGCACAGCTAGCAAGTGCCAGAACTAGGGGTTTGAACCTAAACACCTAAGCTCTAGAATGTGTGCTTTTAATCATTTCACTGTACTACCCTCTCTGTGCCTGGAACAGAAAATGTTTACATGAAACATACAGAAAGGTGGCAGATGGAACCCCTGCAGTTATCGCTGCTCTTTCCTGACACACGACGAAAATGATAGAAAAGGAATGAAAAAGGTCTCAGTCCACAGAGAACGGGGGAGGAGGTGACTGCTTGTGAGAGATGTCAAATCCTTTTTGGAAGACAGACAGTGGGTGGATGATTTAGCCGAGGAGAGGAACCTCAGATCTTGCAGAAGGAGATGCCAATAAGGAGCGAACCAGCTGGAGCTGCCGAAGCCCGGAAAGGGTCAGGAATCGAAGATCCCAGGCACCTGGGGTGAGAGGTGGGACTGGAAAGAGACTAACTGTACATATATACGAGGAACTGTTAACCCCGGATTCCCCTCCTGGGCCTCCCTTCCAAACCCTGCAGAAGATCAGGTGTTTATTCTGTGGAGCACTTGAAACACAGCAGCTCTAGATTCAAAGAGACCTGTCAGAGGAAAGGGTGGAGGTGAGGCAACGTGCTAAAAACACGTTGAATTAAAGGAAATTAGAGGAATTAAAGGAAAGCGTGTGGCTAAAAAAATTTTTTAACTTGTTTTTTTAATAATCATGGGTTTGGTGATAGTATCAGTATTGTTATTCTGAGACTCAGCACTATGCTAAGTGTGCATTTTGGAATAAAGCAAAAACTAAATTATATTGGAGCTGTTGAGAAGCAAGCTTTATGGTTTGGGAGAAAAGAAATACATATGTAAGATCAATATAGTTAAGTAAAACTCCTCTAGTCTTGATTTTACTTGAAAATATCGGTATGATGGATTTTATCAGAGACGTTAGGTAACTTGCTCAAGGTCACCCAGCTACTAAGGAATGGAACAGGATTAACCCAGACTGGTCTGCCTTATTTGTGGGTCAGGGTGGGAGGAGATATAATTTGAAGGATAAGTAGGATCAGTTAGTGGACGTTCCTTCTCTTTGTCTCTGGAAGATTTGCTTACCATGATCCAGTAATCTCGTGCTGATCTGGAAAGATTCTGTTTCCAGAATGTCAAAACTGAGGGCCAGCCTCCACATCATGGTGACAAATGACCAAACAGAAGTTATCTTGGTGGCCAACTGGTCTCCCTCTGTGCCATCCCTTAAACTTTAAGAACAGTGAGATGTATTTTCACTAATTCCTCAAAGTAAACACTTCTTATAGTACAGCCGTAGAAGACTACAGTATTTGTTTGAGTCTACTTTTTTTTTAATCTTGAAAAGTGTTCACAAGTTTTAGAATTTGCTTTCAAGTCTAGTTTAAGTAGCAGACATTGAGCAAGGCTGGCAAGAGGGAAGGAATTTTGCCCTATTTTCCAAATGCGTCTGCTAATAGAACATACGAATCATATGATTAAGAGAGGGAACATATATCTTATAAATTGTTTTTTGTTGTTGTGGTGGTGGTGGTTATTTAATTTAAAAATTAGTTTTTAATTGAAAAGTAACAAATGCACAATAGATTGAAGTCATTCGCCTTCCTTCCTCTTTCCCCAAACTGTTACATTACCAGCTTCTAAGGTCTTACAGAGAACATTTGTAAAGGAAATTTTTAGGCTGATTCACATTGGGAGGGGATAGAAGTTCAAATACAACCAATATTATTCCACTATGGTAAGCAGCTTCCCTCTGAGGGAGAACCTGTGTCTGGATTCAGGTTGGAAAGACTTCCATTATTCGTTTTAAGGAATTCACAAATGATCTCCATAAAGAAGAGATATCAGTTTGAGTCTTTGTCCAAACAGACTTAGATAAACGTCATCGTTTCTCATCAGGACATATCCCTGCCACCAATAAATTGACAATGATGTAGAGTCAGGAATTCTGGGGGTTTGGAATTAGGGTTTGTTCTACCCACAGTTTTCATGACTATAACTGAAGTTTTCAGGATATTTCAATTTTTCATTGTCTTCATAACTACATGCATTCTTGTCAGACCATGGGTTATTTTGGTTATGGAAAACATGCTACCACAGTGTGAGGTCGATGCTTTTGACATAGACTTACACAATCTTGTATTTGCTTTTCTTTGGTCTCCACATTCTTTCTGACAAATTTGGGTTTAACAAAAGGTACATACTTTAAAATAAGCTGTAGCAGAAATGCCTTACCCCATGACAGGGCAAAATGAAGTGGGTTCAGGCTGCAGGAAGAATTCACTAACGGGCTGCCAGTAAGGGGTGAATGAAAGCAGAACTACCTGCAGGTCCAGAGGACAAAGATGAAAACATGTTTACGACACAGAAACAGAAATAGAAGTAGGGCGAGGGGAGGAGCAGTGCCCCTCAGTGGTACCAAGAGGCCAACTTAGTTCCATTTTTTAAGGCTCCTTGTCTATAGGAAAATGAAGACTTCATTTCTTCATTTAATTTTTTAAAAATGTTTTTGGCACTCCAAGATTAAAATGTAATGTAAATGTGCCATTACAAAATGATCAAATTTATTAAAAGTCAACTATTAAAACCACAATGAGATACCACTGTATTGTATCTGTATTGGCAGTTTCTTGTAAAATTAAACATACATCCACCATACAACTCAGAAATCTTACTCCTAAGTATATACCCAAGAGAAATGAAAATGTATGTTCACACAAAACCTGTATGTGTATGTTTATAAGTGGTATCGTTTATAAGTGGCATTGTTTTTAATTGCCCCAAACTGGGAAAACCCAGATTACTTCAACTGGCAAAGAAAAAATTGTAGTATATCCATTATGGAATACTTGTCAGCAATAAGAGGAAGTGGATTGGAATAAACTCTTGCATATATGGCCGAATGATTTTTAACAAGGGTGCCAAGACTTCACAACAGAGAAAGGACAATCTCTTCAACAAATGGTGTAGGGAAAACTGGGTATCCACATGCAAAAGAATGAAATTAGATCCTTATCTTACACCATATATAAAAATTAACTCAAATGGATTAAAGATCTAAACATTAAGACCTAAAACTATCAAGCTCCTAGAAAAAAAATAGGAGAAAATCTTCAGGGCATTGGATTTGGAAATGCTTTCTTGAATGTGACACCAAAAGCACAGGCGACAAAAGGAAATATAGACAAATGTCAAACTCAAAAACTTCTGTACGTCAAAAGAAACAATCAACAGAGTGGAAAGGAAACCTACAGAATGGGAGAAAATAATTGCAAATCATATATCTGAATATATAAATCATATATTCATATCCAAAATATGTAAGAAACTCCTACACCTCAACAACAAAAACCCAATTAAGAAATGGGCAAAGGACTTGAACAGACAGTTCTTCAAAGAAGCTATACAAATGCCCAATAAGCACAGGAAAAGATGCTTGACATCACTAATCATGAGGGAAATGCAAATCAAAACCACAGTGAGATATTATCTCACATCCACCAGGGTGCTACTATCGAAAGAATAGAAAATAAGAAAGTTAGAACTCGTGCACAGTGTTGGTGGGAAATGTTAAATAGTGCAGCCATTATGGAAAACAGTATGGAGGTTCCTAAAATATTTAAAAATAGAATTACATATGATCCAGAAATCCCACTTCAGGTATATATCCGAAAGAATTCAAAGCAGGATCTTGAAGAGATAATTTGTATACCCATGTTCATAGCAGCATTATTCACAATAGCCAAGAGATGGAAGTAACCCAAATGTCCATCGACAAATGAATTGATAAAGAAAATGCAATAGATACAGACAATAGAATATCATGTAGCATTTAAAAAGAAGGCAATGCTGTCACTTGCTACCACCTAGATGAACTTCGAGGACATAATGTTAAGTGGGATCAGCCAGTAACAAAAGGACAAATATTGTATGATTCCATTCATATATAATATCTAAAGTAGTCAAAATCGAAGAAACAAAATAGGAAGGTGGTTACAAGGGCTGGGGCAGTATTTGGCGGCTACAGAGTTTGTGTTGTTAATATGAAAAGTTCTAGAGCTCTGTTGTGCAACAATATGAAAACACTTAACAATCTGAATTGCACACTTAAAAATGGTAAGATGGCAAATTTAATGTTATGTGTTTTTTTTACCACCACCACCACCATCGATCACCACCACAATAATAATAAAAGGAACGGATTGTTGACATGTGAAACTTGGATGACTCTCAAAGGCATTAAGCTAAGTGAAAGAAGCCAGGCTCAAAAGGCTGCATACTGTATGATTCCATTGATGTGACATTCTGGAAAGTGGAAAACCATAGAGACAGAAAATAGATCAATGTTGTCAAGGGCTGGGATGGTGGGAGGAGATGCTATAAAGGGGCATGAGGAACTTTTGGGGTGGTAAAATTGTTCTATATCTTGACTGTGGTTGTGGTTACATGACTATGTGTTTGTTAAAACTCATAAAACTGTATGCCAAATAAACTGTACACTGATGCATAAGAAAAGCCTGGATATCAGCAACTACGCAAAAATTATACTGTATATAAATTCTCTCTCAATAAAACTAACTAAAAATGTGGAGTAAACATGGCAAAAGGTCTAATCTGCATGGTCTTGGTGCATTGTACAGTGGTGTTCTTTTTTGTACCTTTCATTGTGATTGACATGTTTCAATCTGAAAATAATAAAAACGAAAATGATTCTTAAAAAGCCAACTAGTTTATTTGAACTGCAGTATGGTCCAATAACAGATTGCAAGTTTAAAGTCGTCTGATAAACAAGGAATTCTTATTTCATTCCTGTCAGTGTCTGTCTGTGACAGTATTTAAAACTTCATTTTCAGAAAAGGTCAAACTTGTAAATTTGAAGCCTTGCAAGAACGTGAAGTCTGCTCAAAAAGCCCTTCTGCCCTCATGTTTCAGAAAACATTTGAAGATCAAGAGTAGTACCTGGTGGTTGACATGGGGAATGGGAGGTGGAGAGGATCAGTTTCTTCTGGGTGTTGATTTAGAAATCAATAATTGGACTTTTCACGTCAGTCAAAATAGTAGAGTCGATCCTTTGTCCTCACACAGCCTTGAATTCCCTGTGGCTCTAAGCAATCCCTTTAAAAAGCTTTATGATTCTGCCTCTCTATTTGTAAAATATTTGGCTCATGAATAAAGATGGATGGATATACTTAATCATAAGAAAAAGCAGATACCAATTTTAGACAGTTTAGAAACCATGACTTTAGCAGTAATATTAACCACCATCACCACTAATTCACCCCAAACCACTGGAGAGACTTAGAGTGTAAAGTCAGCCTTAGCTATTTTTCTGCCTAGCTACTTCTGTTGTTTTTTCAGGCTCCTCATATGCAGCAGCTTCCAAGCACAGGATTCCAAAAAGCTGAATTGTCTTGATTCCTCCCAACACTGGCACAGACTATAAGGAATGGAGAAATGCCAATAATCCTGGAGAAACAGATGGACACTTTTAATCACAAACATTTACGCACAACTCAAATGCTGTAGTTTGGAACAAAATATGGAAATCTTAGCCCTACCCAGTGTCTTTCCATTCTAATGGGGGAAACTACCAAGGCCAGGGGAGAAGGGAGAAAAGATTCTCTGGGTTGAAAGATGAAAGAATCCTGGCAGAAATGGGTCACCTGTAAAATGAAAAGTTTCAGTGTTTCCAAGGTTTGCAAAATGGATGTGAGGTGATTCAATCCTCATTTCGATTTTGTAAGCTGTCACAATATTACTTTGGGGCCACCTATCAAATGTTTGAGATTGGACAAAAGGGGTGGTGAGATCATTTCCTAACCCATACAGCAGCATAAAAATGAAAATGTTAGAGCTGAAGGGCCCTTTATTAAAATTTAATCCAACGGCCTACAATTTCAAAACAGAAAATAGGACAGCGCTTCACAGATATTAAGGAATAGAAAAGAAAGTACCTTGAAGTAAAGAGAAGGTTTAAAACAACAACAGTAATGTTAGATAGATTTAGAAGTTATGAGGTGAAGGTTTTGAAAATATAGTTTTTTTTTTTTAAAAAGGGAAGCATTACATAAGTTATTAAAAGTGGTCCAGAATTTGTCACATGTTAAAGTAATTCTTTGTAGAAAGAAATTAGAAATATCTGTATTACACGTTTGATCAAATTACATTTTTATACGCTTTGGAATGCCACAGGAAAGGTGCTAAGAAGTCACTTTGATGATTTAGCTTTGCTACATAAATTTAACGAACAAGGTATACATACTGTTTAGGCATTCTTCTGAATTGGAAAATGTTTCTTGAATAAATACCATGATATATTTAAGTATTTTGATCTTTACTTCTGACTCGTAAATATATTAAATCTCGGCAGTATAGCCAACATTCCTGGCCTGGAGAATCTCCATACACAAGCCAGTTTAGAATGGAGGGGCTCCCCCAAGTCTTGTAGTTGTCATGTCACTTTGTAGAGTTACAGTAGATCGGCTTTGTTTTTTCCTTTTAATACTTATAAATCATTCTACTTAATTTTTGTCGATGTTTTTTGCCTGTGAAAAAGTTAGTGTTCATTTGTCCCCCTTATCAGAACACGGTGAAGTAGTCTGGCGACCTCCCGCGATACATCTAAAACAAAAAAGGCAAAGCAACTGTTCATGGAATGTGGGATAGAGAAAATTCAATGGTAATGGTAAAGGATGGCAATGTCATCTCTGCGCTCCTTTAAAAGACCTTATTTAGTAGCGTTAGGAGGGAGGTTCCCAAATTTCTGTTCCCCACCGGTTGCGTCAGGTTGAAAATGTTGATTCCTGGACCCTGTTTTAACAATATTGATTACTGGACCCTGCCCTAAACTTACCGAGTCAGAATTCCCTGAGATAGAATCTGGAAATCTGCTTTTTTGAAACAAGCCCCGCAGTCGGCTTGGGAACCTCAAATCGGATACATAACTCTCGCGCCCCCAGCGATCTCACACCGCCCCTCGGCCCCGCCCCTCGGTCCCCGCCCCTCGGCCCCGCCCCCAGCCCCTGCAGTCTCGCGCGGCCTTGCGGGACACTTCCCGTAATGCCCCGCGCCTGGCCGCCGCGGTTGCCTAGCAACGCGCGGTCCGGGCCGCGGGCCGCCGGGGTGCGGCTGGGCAATGGGTCTGGGGGTGGTCCCGCCGCTCTTGCTGGTGCTTCTGGAGTGCTGGGCTTCCGTGAGCGCCCAGGCCGGGGCCACCGTGGCGGTGACGACGGAGGCCCTCAACTCTACGGAGCCAGCCCCGATGACTTTCCGACCTGCCTTATCTCCTAAACCCCCCAATACCCCCAGGGCCCCCGAGCCCTCCTCCGGTCCCAGACCCACCCCGGTCACTGACGGTGGGTACCAAGTGCCAGTTCCTGGGGATTTACAGTGATCCATCCTAGAGGGGGTAGCCCGGGTGAGGATGTAATAATGATGGTTAACGTTTATTGAACACTTACTTTGTGCAAGCATTGCTAAGTGTTCCACAGGCATTATTTCTCTCAACAACCATTGGAGGTAGATGTTATCTTTGTCATACTAATGAAAAAGCCGAGGCTCAGAGCGTAAGAGGGACAGTATCACATCTTTGAAAGTACTTGCAGTGGTCGGACAGCGTTAATGCTAAAGGTGATAATGAATGAGTCTTTGCAGTTTTGCAGCCAAAGATGAAATTAAATCGAAAGTTTCTAGACAGTTATGGAGATTAAATGCATAGGGTGCACCGAACTTTTCACTTATCAAAAAGAGACCCCAAACGTTTAGCTTACTAAATGTGACTAGGTCAAGGCCCTTGTCTGTTGACTTGAATTATGAAAACCCAGGACTCCTCCTGTTGAACTGGAGGTAGGAAGTTACGGGGTGAGGGGTTATGCTCACTTCTTAGGATTCATCCTTAAAGATAATTAAGGTATTTCTCAGAAAGTGGTCTAATTCTAGAGTTACATGTTTATTGACTATTTTATAAGCTGCTTTGACATGGATGAGTTCAGGGGATGTCTGTGATCCCTAGATTGAGCGCAAAATTTTGTGAATATGCATTTTTTGGGAAGCGAGGGTTTATAGCAGTGAGCAATTTCTCAAAGGGGTTTGAAATCTTGAAAAAAACTTTTAAGTCCTCTGACTATAACCCCAATAGATGGGCAGTATTTTTTAACCCCTCCTAAAAAGCAAAGAAAATTTTTAAAATAAAAAAGGCTTAGTATTAGTAAATAGAAAAGTCATCATTGGCTGACATCCTGAATTCTAGGACATAACTTCAGTTACTGAACCTTTATTTCTCCAAAGGGCCTCCTTTATAAACTTCGAGTAGCCTATAAGAAAAAGTACAGAAATATATTTGCAATTTCAATATATAAAAACCAAACTCTGTTTTATATTGAAACTTGATTTGATGAATTAATAGAAAAGTTAAATCAATGATAAATTGGGACAATACAGCAGAGTATTCAATGCTTCAAATTCTCTAATATTTTTGGACTGGGTTATCTTTTATCCTTATAAGTATTACATCTGTTAATGAATTTTCTCCCCCAAATCAAATGTTCTTGAACCATCATTATTAGGGCATGTGTTCAGGGCTGTTTTTCCAGGATGGGAGATGAATTTGCATGTCATCTTTTTTTTTTTTTTTTTTTTTTTTTACACCTACAGCACCTGATATTCTTAGGTGTTCTCCCATCCAAGTACTAACCAGGCCCAACCCTGCTTTAGCTTCCGAGATCAGACGAGATCGGGCACGTTCAGGATAACATGACCGTAGACCACATTTCATCTTTTTAGAAGGGCCTCTATTTAGACCCATTTACTGTGTACCAGGCACTCCGTAAGCATTTCATCTGTGATATGTCTCGTTTAATAACAACCCTGTGATGTGGGTTATCCCTATTTTTTAGATAGGTGAATTGTCTGATTTTAGGTCACACCCCCTGGTACATGATAGAGCAAGAAGCTATTCTGAGTGGAGAACTGGACAACCATTTGCAGAATGGGTTACAGATGGAAGAGAAGAATGATAATTTTCGTCGTGAATCTGAACTCTGTTCATTAGTAGTTCCCTGCTCTATATGCCAGGCATGTGGATGTTAAGAGAAGTAGAAGAGCAGCTGAGTGCTACTTAGACCCTGCGAGTGCTTATCAGACACTTATATCCTGGACAGAGACCTTTTTTTCTAAGTGGAGTTATTAGATACTATTGCTTTGTCCTTGGTAATTTTATAGCTACCTACAAGACTTTTAAGTTTTGGAAAAATCGGGATTGTAATTTTAAACATATAAGGAAGGGAACCTAAATACTGCTTATTTTATATATTAACATACACGAGTCACATTACCGTTTTACTGAGCACATAGAGGAATCCTTGACTAGAGAGAAGCATGTAAACTTAAGGAGAAAAACTTTCGTGTCTCAGACTAAGAAAGGATTGTATATTTATTGACAAAACCTTCCTCTTCTAATACACTTTTTCAGAGTATGTTATTGTACCTTTTTTGAGCTATATTTTTCTAAAACTCATTTTTATTGTGAAATAATTCATACATGCAATAAGAATGTGGTATGGGCTCTCTACCAGCATTTACTTGAGATCGTTTTTTGGTTTGGTTTTAAAAGAAAATCCTTTTTTGAAAAAAGAAACCTTACAGGTAAGATGGAAGCACTGATTTATTCCTTTCTACCCAGCACTAATTACTACCATGAGTTCAGTGTTTATCATTCTCATGATCTGCTATTTCTTTAAAAGGGTTTTCCCTGCTTTTTGACAGAATAAAATGGGGAATTAAAAATCCAGATAGACATCATTAAAAATGAAAAGTTGCTGAGTGGGGAGATTCCTAACCCTCCCCATGCTTTATTGTCTTAAATTGCCAAAGATATTTCTAGGACCCCAAGTACAAAGCACCTGAGTCGATTTTACTCATAGTTTGTTGATGTGGGCTCAGCTTCAAAGCTGCAGGTGACATCTGAGGAGAGGGACAAGGTTGAGAATCTTGATTCCTGTTGCCCTTAAGTGAGCCCTTCCTCTTAATCAAAATCTCCAGAGGAGGAATTTGGGAATCTGCAATATGAAACTGGTGGTTCTTGTGGTCAGGCATGCTGGTTCTTAAACCTGTTTTAATTATCAGCATCACCTGGAAAGTTTTTGCGCAACACAGATGTCTAGGTTTGACAGCTTGCCAAGTCAGAGTCTGTAAGTAGAGCACAAACGACTTTCCAAGTAGGTCAGATGATTAGCCACTTTGAGGAAATCCGGGATTGAGGAGTGCTCATACTAATTTTCACTTCACAAATTTCCCCCAAAGTGCAATAGGGAAAATCAAATGGACCTTTTGTATGAAAAGGATATTGGGTACATCTCAGTGGTAGGGGGCACTACCTGCTGATCGTGATGCTCAGCATCCCACCTCTCTTGTTTCTGTAGTTGCTGCTCTGTGTGTGTGTGACCTGTTTCCAGTACAGTGTGACATCAACTGCTGTTGTGACCCCGATTGCAGCTCCATGGATTTCAGTGTCTTTTCTGCTTGCTCAGTTCCGGTTGTCACGTAAGTTTGTGGCACATGCAATTTTGATAAAATTTGCACTGAGATTATCAAATTTCAGGACAGAAACTCCCCCAAGCTGAAAAACCCAAACTTGATTTCCTGAATTTTGCATCATTCAGAAGCCATGCTGTCCAAACCAATATATAGAAGAATATCCGTCCCTTATTTGCATCCAGCCAGATGATAGTGTAAGCAAAAGAGTATACTTTTTAAAAAGAGTATAACAAAAACCCCTGTTTCGGAGACTGAATTACATTTCACTTTGATGTGTAAACACATCATGTGTCATGTTTTTGTATCAGTGAATTAGTTTTATTTCTAGCCAAGGGTGAAAGTTGCAGTTTAGTTCTACAGCTTTTGTTGTGAACATAGTACTTGTAACAAAAATTTAAATAGATAGTCAGGAAAGCTTTGTTTATACTTTTCTGATATGTAAATCTACCAGGAATTCTCACGGTTCACATTGTATAGGATAATGGAAAATGTCATTCCCGTGGTTTACAAGGGAAAGGAATAATCTCTTCTGAATGATCTGTTTCTCGTAATTCAGATTTCAAAGCTTTTTGACAAAACAGCACTTAAAGAGGTTAATTTATTCAGGATGAGCCCAATATATTCAGAGGTAGCTAATTTAAATTTAACCTTGAAGCAAGTTGTAGCAGCTGATACTTGATAGATTGAATGCTTTTTGGAAGTGCATGTGTATTTTTCCCATGAGAACCTATTTTATTGACTAATGAGAAATTGAATCAACTTCTAATATTGCAAAAATGCTTGGAGAATGAAATGTAGTCAGATTATTTTTTCTGGCTACCTGGACTGTAACATGGTTTAGTTTTTGCTGAAGATGGTCTTGCTTTCCTGACTTAGTAAGTACCAAGAGCCTGAGAGCGAGATTTCTGCTCCAATTTGAGATCATTATTTAGAATGTCGATTCTTTTTTTTATTAGCCAATACTGTAATTTTAGATATAGACTAGAGTAGGGGTCAACAAGCTTTTTCTATGAAGAGCCACATAATAAGTATTTTCAACTTCGCAGGCTGTGTGGTCTCTGTTGCAAAGTGTGGTCTCTGTTGCAAAATCTCAGCTCTACCATTGTCAAGCAAAAGCAGCTGTAGACAATTTATAAATGATGGGCATTACTATGTTTAGAAGTTAGAGCTGAATCCATAGTGCCCTCAGGAAAGGACCTCAGCATTTTTTTGAGTTAGTTTTGCTTGTGACTTTCTCCTAAATATGAAGTGTAGAAATAGTGAAATCAAAACTAATACGCCTAATTAATTGAGTGTGCTTGTGATGTAGGTTCCAATTCATAAAAGGCTTATTTACATTCGCTTAACTGTCAACAGCTAATCCTATCATCTAATAAATGTAAATTAATCGTTAAGACTATTGGATTAATGCCTGTTTTTCCCATGAGATGTAAGCTTCGTGAGAGTAGGAAGAATTATTTCTTTTATATAGCATGTACTCCTAGTGCCTAGCACAGCTCCCGCCACATAGTTGGCCTCATTAAAAATGATTGAACAAGTGACTGACTTTCTCCCTTCCACCCCAACTAACCCTCTAGTATTGCCTTTTGACTTCCTATACTGTTATTCTTACAGGCAGACACCCAGGCCAGAAACCTGGAGGCTGCCCTGACTCCTGCCTCTGCCTTGCCTTCTCATCCCTAGGCTCTCTTTCACACTTCACCATGCCTTTCTTGAGCACCTCCTGTTGCCAGCACCAGAGATATGAAGATGTGTTAGACACAGTCCTCACTTCAAAGAGCTCGTTGAGTAAGGGAGACAGGTGAATAGATGGCAGTTTCTGCACCAGGCGCTAGGAGAACTCAGAGGAGTGGCATCTAACCCAGACAGTTGCTCTTGGGAAGGCTTTCTAGAAAAGATGATGAGCTGGTCCTGAGGGAGAAGTAGAAGTTGGCCAGCATGGAATCAGGGGAAGGGCATTCAAGGCAAGTGAGCCTCATGGCAGAGTCCTGGGAGTGAAGGAGTGTGGCCCGTTGGCTTAACTGCAGGTAACTCAGTGTGGCTATAGGAGGGTGGAGAGAGGAGAGTGTGGGGAGGTGGTGGGGTCCCCAGATCCCAAGGAGCCTTGTGTGTATGCTGAGGTGTTTGTCTTGGATTCTACAGGGGGCTGGGGAGTGAGGGGATCAGATTCCCATCTTATGAAATTCTGCAGCAGCATGGAGGATGGGTCACAGAAACCAAGCCTGGTGGCAGGGAGCCAAGTAAGAAGCTATTGCAGGTGGGGATGAATAGGTATCCACCACCCCAAAGGCTGTGACAGTGGGATTACAGAGAAATATGCAGATCTTAATCTGATTCTGATTTAGAGGATTAGAGAGCTGTCAGACTGGAGGGGGAGGAGTGAGGAGGCCCATTCTGCTGAGTCTTCCTTCATGGAGACCCTTGTGTTTGTCCATTCCGACTCCCTTTACTTTATAAGCTCACACCTTGTCACTTACTTGATAAAAAAAACCTTCAGAAACTTACACTAAGTACAGACTCTTTAGCCTGGATTCAGATGCATCCTCAACCTCTTTCAGATCTGTTTCCTACTAACCCGTCTCGGATCCTCCACCAAGCCCAGCTTTCGTACTCAAAGTTTCCCAAACACCATCAGTGTATTACCCATCCTTGGCCAATGCTATTTTTGCAGTTAGATTAGCCCCTTATTTCTTCTCTGATTCCTACTCATTTTTTCAGGCCCAGTAGGACTTGTAAATTTTTCAGTGCTGGATCTTTTCTCATAAATACTAATTACTATTTTTTTTTTTTCAAAAAATATTCTTTATGCCCATGATAACAACTGATATACAGACTATTTGGAAAAGTGGCCTGTTATAAAATAAATCCGTAGCTTCCTTATACTTCAGCAATAACCATGCAAAAAAATACAATGGAAATGGATTCTATTCATAACACCAGTAGAAACATAACATATAATTAGGAATGAATTTAACTATTCAGAATTTATATGAAAACTTCAAAATATAGTGACAGAACATTTGAATAAATGGAGAGATATTCTATGTTGGGATGAAGAGAATCATTACATAAACATTTCAATTAATTTATAAGAATTTATAAATGTAATTCCAGTCAGATGGGAGAGGGATGATGTGTTAAAATGATTTTAAAATTCATCTGGAAGAACAAACAGATGAGAACAGCCAAGAAGTTATTGAATAAGAAGAGCAAACTACCAAGTTTCAAACATGCAACACAATGATAATGAAAATAATGAGTATTGATTCATGACAGATCTCTAGGTAAGTCAGTGGGAGAGAATAGAAAGGCTGAAAATCAATTGTGAGTACCAATTTTGTACACAGTAAATGACGTAGGATGAGTAACTATTGAAAAACAAAAAAACATTGGATTCCTGCTTCGTAGCATGAAACCAAAGTAAATTACCAATAGATTGAAAAGTGAAATATTTTTAAAAATTAATGAATGAATGAAAAATGTAGATGAGAGTTGTTATACTTGGATTAGGGAATGTCTTTTAATCATAAATCCTCAGACAAACTATAAAAGAATGACAAATTAAAAAAAATCAAGTTTTACCTCAGTTAAAGGAAAGAGGAATATGATTGTAAAAAAAGAACTAAAATTTCTATCTGGCAAAAAACACCATAAAATTGAAAGGTAACAAACTGGGAAAAAATATGACACATGTCACTCAAAGGAGATTCTTCAATATGGATTCTCACAATTTAATGACAAGACATTCTAATTAAAAAACATTCTAATTAAACAAAATGGTCAATAGATGTAAACAAGCAACTAACTGAAGAAGTACCAGTGAGCAATAACCACATGGAAAAACGTTTCACCTTGCCAGTAAATGAGAAAATTTAAATTAAAATAATGAGGTAACAGGTTTTTGCCCATGAAATTGACAGAGTATTTATAATTTGGATAACATCCAATCTTGGCAAGAGTACAGGGAAATAGCACTCTTGGTACATTACAGTGTTGGTGACGACGATGCATCTTGCCTTTCTGGAGGGCAGTCCGGCAGTATGTCTGAGAAGCCTTAAACAACGCACCTACCTTTTGACCCAGCAGTTCTACTTGAGGGGATACAGCCTAAGGAAATAACTGGAGACGTTCATAAAGATGTGTGCACAAGGATGTCATTATAGCATTATATATAGCCGAGGATAATTAGAAACGGCCTAGACCAATAGTAGAGGATTGGTTAAAAAAATATTGGAGAATCTTAATAGGTTGGTATACAATGACATTTAGTATAACATTGCCAAAACGTATTTGATGATGTGTAAATATTGTGCCATATACATTAAGTGAGAAAAGGCCTCAAAGTAGTATATGGAATATGATCCCATTCTTGTTCTGGTTCTATCTCCATACCATATTTATGACCGTATCAAATTGATTAGGCTTTGTCAAGGCTGGGATTGGTCGAAGACTTGACTGTACCATAACTTCTAAGCCTCAAAACTTCCAGATGACTTCACATTTTCTCATTTTCACAATCCTTCCAAGATGGCTTTATTCTAAAGACAAGGAATATTTGTTCCCTCCCGGTTACTTATTATAAACAATCTGAAGTTCTGCAAAATATTATAGAATTGATTCTGTCAGAGTTTACAAAGTTCATTCACATCAAAATTATACCCTGATCTATATTCCAGATTTGACAAGATTTCCTTGAAGGTTATTCTCCTTGTCCTAATATTTTCCTTGTTAGAGGAAAAAGTTTCAAATGCCAAATATTTTAACACTGAATAAACTAAATGGATTCAGTTCTAACACTACACTTTTATAAATATTCTCCATGTAGTTAATATAGTACAAGCGTCTGACTATTTTAAAATAATCTTAACTAAGATTGTGTGTTTGTGCTTTAAAACTTTGTGTTATTATTTTTCTAATTTTCAGGGGTGATAGTCAGTTTTGTAGCCAAAAAGCAGCCATTTATTCATTGAATTTTACAGCAAACCCACCTCAGAGAATATTTAAACTTGTCGACCAGCTCAATCCATCTATTTTCTGCATTCATATTACAAACTGTAAGTATTAGATGGTGATACACTTTGTGAAACTCTGAAATTTTTTCTTTTAAAAATTCTTTTATGGAAAAAGGTCCCATTTACTTAGATTTAAAGGAGTCACTCTGTGGTTTGGCTAGGGTGTATGTATCTTCTGAGGCTGTTTCACAGACAGCTGTAAGTAACTTTATAGCCTGTGGGCATGCACTTTCTTTTTAGAAGTAATTGTGCTCATGTAGTTGTCTTTTGAAGTTTCATACTCTATTTCAAAGGTGTTTATGATATGTAGATGTACATAGGAATCTAGATTTATTTAGGTGTATGTGGTATTTTTTTGCTTTATTTCCTCCTGGTTTAATGGTTGAAAATCAGGTTCAGCTTTGGTTTCAATTTCCTTTTTTTCTCTTTTATTTTTACTTAGAATATTTGCATGAAAACAGGATCTTTATTTTTATCCGTGCATTTGGCTCAAATAGGTGTCTAGATCCAAAGCACACATAAATGTAAAATGTTATCAAGATTTCAAAGATCAGAGACACATTTATGGTTTTATCAATTAAACTTCATCATTTTTTCAGAATGTCTTCATATTTAGCTTTTATCTCTTTGCAAATGAAAACTTAGGTGAATGCTCTGTGATTTGTAATCTGAAGTAATGACTGGTCAGTCATTGTCACACTCTCTGACATAACACCAGCCCAGTGAATATACCCACTTGCTCCCTTCTTCTCCCTCTTCTGTACACAGCATATAGCCTCCCGGGCTTCAGAGGTGGCTGTGTGAGAGTCGAATCAGCGTCCTTCATTCCCACAGCCATCTGGAGAGAGCTTCTCCCTTGGGGTTTACGCAGCTGGCTCCTCAGTCCATGGGTGGAGAAAGAGACTGATTATTATTATCATCTTCTGTTGTGCTGTTTACCTGTAGGCTGTGGAAGCCATTGCTTCCACACTGGTAGAGAAATAGGCCAATTCTGAGGCTCCTGTTTATTTAATCATATTCAAGAAATCTTGAGGGTAGTAAATATATAAAGAGACACTTTGTTTTTTTCATGTCAGCCTTAATGCTACTAAAAACCGTTTCAGAATATTTTATATGCTATACATAATATACGTGTCTTTTATACTGATCAAAGATTCTCTTTCTAAAAACAGATAAACCTGCATTATCCTTTATTAATCCAGAAGTGCCTGATGAAAACAATTTTGATAAATTGATAAAATCATCTGATGGTTTTTCATGGAATGCAGAATCAGATGTTTCTATCACAGCTGAATCAGATACTCCAAATACTTCTAAATATGAGGTGAGTCAAGAACCTAAGTCTGCTCATCCTGTTGCAAATATTCTGTTCTTGTAAGTTAAATTTTCAGTTTATGCCCAGTAAAATTGGCTACCTAAGACATAGAATTCATATTATACATACCAAAAAAACCCTTCATATTTGTGCCAATTAATCAAAGATCATGAAAATTAAAATTGAATAGTTGAATCCTAACAGAAGGTTTGAAGTCATTTATTCCTTGGTAAGCTTGCATTTATCTCTGCAGAATTCTCAAATGCTGCAGAATCCTCAAATGCTGCAGCAAAGCGCTGGAGGCGTGCTGCTGGGAACACAGAGTGAATTGGTCCTCTTCTTGGTCCTCTTCTCAAAGTTGTGTTTAGTTGTACAGACTTGGGGAAGATGTGTGCTATTTTTATCTATTCATTAGTAAACCTTAAGTGTGATATTCATTAACTTTGACTAAACTTCAAATTTTTCAGGAGCGTCTTTTTAAAAGAGAAGTATAAAAGCAACATATGCTAGTTCTAAAAGTTAAAAGTCCATGGGTACATAAATAGAAATGCAAAGACCCCTGTCTCCGTTAAAATGCCCACTGCACATCACTGGTGACAGATTGGTGTATGTTCCTGATCTTAGATGCATCTATATGCATGTAGTACTGTACAGAAGTGGGATTTATAGAGCAAAGCTATTCACATTGTTCTTTAAACTTCTTTTTCTATTCAGTGATAAGTCTTATGCATCTTCCCATGTCAATATAAAAGTTATCATTTCTTGAGCATTTTCCATGCGCCAGGCACCATGCGGAGCCTCACACAACTCAGAGAGGGACACATTATTGTCCGCATTTAAGTAATGAGAAGTCTTCGGTATGGGAAAGTAACTTGTCAGAGCTAGGGTTGGAGCTCTATTTTACTGATACAAAGTTTTCCTTCTGTGTATGTATCATCAATTATTTTTGAGCTGTTCTGCTTTTAACAGGCATTTGTTTCCAGTTATTTCTATTATAAATAATACACACTGAACATTCTTATAGATACATACATATTCATCTGATTAAATCCTTCGGATATGTTCCCATAAATGGGTCAACTTGGTCAAAATGAAGGGAAATTGAAAGTATTGATACCAGAGTGCCCTCCAGAAAGATCGCAGGAGTTTACACTCCAGCTCCAGGAAAGGAGAGGGCTTGCTTCCCCAAAGCCTTGCTGGCACCAAGACATTTGGATACTTTCAAACTCAAGAAAATTAGCTCTATGCCCAGTAGTTAATATATTTTGTATATTAAGGGAAAATTTCATGGGGTTCGCTTTTGGGAAAGAAAACATAGATCTATGTTATAATTTTAACTGGTACAGTATATGTATCTGTTATTTAAATAATTATTACTAGTGAAAAATAATTACCTCTCTCACCCCTGTCCCGGAGCACCGAGTTCCTGTCTACAGAGGCAGACCTATGTCAGCTTCTTCTGTACCCCTCCGGAGGAATTCTTTAATAAGAAGTCCTGCAAATACAGTAACACGCACACAGAAACACACATCCTTAAAGGAGAAGGGTGGGACAGCTAGATGGAAGCCCCACGCGGCGGGGACCACATCTGAGTTTTGCTCCTCACTGTGTTCCTGGCACCCGCACTGCTGCCTGGCGCGTAGTAGGTGTCCAATAAGTGTCTAATAAATGCCTAACATCGCTAACAGCTCTCGGTGCTTCTGTTTGCAGTATGGGGTTCCTCTGCAGACTTCAGATTCATTTTTGAGATTTCCTTCTCCCCTTACGTCATCTCTGTGCAGCGATAATAACCCTGTAGGTAAGAGAGTGGGCAATGTTCTTTCTATAAACAGTTTACTCTTAGTTTAAATTTATAGTAGTTATAACGAAACACATTTCACAACTAGAAACAAGGAGTCTTGGAGCTGAAAGAGGCCTCGAAGGTTATGGAGTTCAGGGTCTCACCTGCGCCGGAATCTTTCCTGCCACACACTTGAGCACTTGCAGTGACGGGACGCACAGTCTGAAACCAGCCCACTCAGTTGCTTAACAGTTCCAGTTGCTGGAAAGTTCTTTCTTCACTAGAGCTCAAGTTCGTCAGTAGCTAACATTTATTAAGCACTTACTGTGTGCTGGGTATGCTGTTAAATGCCTCTAAGGTGGGGTTATTGTCATTTAGATAAGGAGACTGAGAAATGTTCAGGTTCTTGCTGAGGCTCACTTAGGTGGTGGTGGAGCAGGGAGGGGTGTCACTCATGTGCCTGCCTCCTGTGGGTCCTGCTTCTCCTCTCAGGATCTGTGGAGTAATCCTTTCGGCAGGGGAAGACACCAGGCCTGGCTCTCCCACGTGCACACCAGCCTCACTGTGAAGAAGCTAGCCAAGTAATGGATGATAGCTTGTGGCTTAATGAAGCATCGTTTGATACGTGAAGGAAAATGTATTCAGTTGAAAAGATGCTTAACCTTGTTTGCAATAGGAACAATGTAACTTAAAACCAAACCGAGGTACCATTTCCATCGAATGGGTTGGCAAAGCTTAAGTAATGTAAGACTTTGCAGAAGCAGGCACTCAGCTTAAGTAATGTAAGACTGAGCAGGCACATAGCTGGGGTACTACAGGTTGGTGCAATGTCTGTTTAACAACATGCATGAAAACTGCAAACGAGTTTGCCCTCGGACCCAGCTGTTCTACTTCTAGGAGCTGATCCACAGGAACTCTGGCCCACATGCAAAATAATAGATCGTAGCACTGTTTGTGACAGCAGAGCTAGAGGCAGTTTAAAAGTCCGCTAATGGAGAACTGGTTATTCCTTAAAAAGGGAGGAGGAAGCTCTTCAGGTACTGAGATAGGCTGGACTACAAGACAGATTGTCCAGTGAAAAAAAACAAAAGGCAGGATACATATTGTGCATTTGTTTCCGAAAGAGGAAAGAAGTACTAAATACATATATATACATATACGTATATATATATACACACTTTTATTTGCATAGAATATTTCCAGAAAGATACACAAGAAACTTTATGCCGATTGTCTCTGGGGACGTGAACTGGTGGTAGCTGGGTGGGGCGGGATGACAGATGTTGGAGGAAGACGTCTCCCAATACCTTTTTGTGCCCTTTGAATTTCGAATCATGGGAATATATTACCTATTTGAAAAATAATTTTTAAACCTGATTCTGAACATGTTGTATATCTGTCATAACTTATTTTGTGGTTTTACTTACACTACAATTTTTTAGTTACCATTGGACTCTCTCTTTTTTTTTCCTCCTTGGGAATGTTATGATTTCCAGCATTTTTGGTGAACCAAGCTGTTAAGTGCACCAGAAGGATAAATGTAGGACAGTGTGAAGAAATTGAAGCCCTGAGCATGGCCTATTACAGCAGCCCTAAAATTTTGAGGGTAAGAATTATTTTGAAGTGAAACCGATTCATTAAGTTTGTTTTCTGTTCTTTGCGCCCTTAAAATATGACAAATATAGCATAATTTCAGTATATGAATGACACTCAAATTTAAATTTTTCTTCAGTTCTTTGGTATACTGATACCGAAGATAATGAGAAAATCACTTAAAATAATTTCTGTTTTTATATCATTAGCTCATATTTTGCCTTTCCTCATTTTTTCTTGTTTCTTTCATTCATTTCATTGGTAACCAATAATGCCTGTCTCCTGAATAAAAAACTTTATTAATAACCCAAAACTTTAGCACTTACAAAATCATCTTAATGTGTGATAAAAATAATCAGGTTAGCACCAAAAAGATATCTTTCTGAGAAGCAGGCCATAGAAGAATAGAAAATCCACTTTCTGGTTGGCAGATGGAACGCGCAGCCGGGAAAAGACAGGACTTAGGATTGCTGGAGAAGGGAAAGGAGGCCCTTTCCTTCCTGGTTGCCGTGACCGAAGCCGCAACTGAATAAATGAGGCCGTCGGCCTCACTTGGTGGATGGCATGGAGGATCACAGGGGAGAAGAGATTTTTCAGTGATTAAAAGCCGTATTATTATTGTGAAAGCCCCACTCTCCTGATTTCCTTTTTTGAGGGGGTGGAGGGTAGGGGTGGTGGCCATGGCACCAGTGCCCATCTGGGCTTCAGTTTTCAGAATCAGGTTTAACTTTTTTCCCTCCCCTCCCTTCCCCTCTCTTCTCATAAGTCAGCCATCTAGGCCTGTGCATTCTTCCAGCGGGTCTTACTTCTCAGTTTTCTGGAGGTAGCCCCTCAGG
>NW_011888804.1:2098376-2102950 GCF_000151845.1 Pteropus vampyrus
TCTGTCCAGTGTGGAAGGCAAGACATTTTACCCAGTGAATATACACACTTGTGTGGCATGTGGGTGCTCTCAGTGAAGCCTTAGGGGTTGAGTTGTGGGTGGGCTGTCAAGGCTTTATTGCCCGCAGCTCAGGGGCTGTGTCAGGCCGTGGTGAGGGGGCCCACGTCTTCCTGTGGATATGTCATGATAAGGAACATGGCTCCCTCTTATTCTTGGGTCTACGCCCTATGCCTGCCTGTGAGTACAGGCGATGGCCTGTCATCACCTCCCAAAGAACTGTGGGATTGGCCTTGTCCGAAAACTTAGCTTTGCCATTGCTTTCTTGTATAACACGCATCTCAGTCTCCCCAGCTGTCAAGCAGATGGTCAGCCTTGAAACTCACGAGGTGCTCTGTGCAGCGTCTGGCACACAGGGAGCACGCGGGACAGCGATGCCTACTGTAATTGATTTCATTAAGTCTCTGGACACAAATGTGTTGGAGGTAGATATTTGAAGGAAATAGTCATTTGGCTTTCAACTTCACACTACTGTGTGTGGGCCTGGATTTCCTCACATGCGAAGGTGTTTTCCAACTTAATTTAGTTACAGGGTTTCTTCAAATGAGATCTGAAGCAGAACTCTCCCTGACGTGTACATGGTTTGACTCTGAAGCCCCTGATTGCAGCAGGGGTGGGGGCCAGGTGCTTTCCACTTGCCCAACCTCCCCATTTCTGCCCTCTTCGGTCCCTCTGAGGAATCCTACAGCTCCCAGGAACCCAGTCAGAAATTCGTATTATAGAGTAGCTCTCAAATACCTCCAGCCACTAGAAAGTGCTTTGATTTTACCGTTCAAAGTTTGAACCATCTGTGGGAGCAGCGGCCCTGTCCATGCTATATTCTTGGTACTAGGGCGGCGCCTGGTATGTTCTGGACACCCAGTGGGTTATGTGTTAAATGAATGAATGACTAGTGGATTGGTTCAATCAAGTAGAAGACTATTATGAGAAATAATGGGATGTTACAGAAAGGCACAGACTGGGTGCCATGCAGCGTCCATGTGCTGTCCATGCCAGCCATCCTTCAGTAATCTCGGCAGTCCTAGGAGAAGGTCCTGTTACTGTCACTCTGCTGCATGAATCATAGATGAGTTGCTTGCCTGAGGCTATCCAGCAGGGAAGTAGCAGAGCTAGGTCAGGAATCCAGGCTCTCTGGCCCCACATACCTTATTCTTAGCCATGACGTTGGACTAGCTGTGTGTCATGCCTTGATTAACAAGCTTCAAGCACGTTCTCATTGCATCTTATGGCTAGGCAGTTGGAAGTGGTGGGCTGGGGCTTTCAACTCGGATCTGCGTGACATTAAAGCTTGTGCTCTGAAACACAAGCGTGTCATCTAATATCAGAGATTTGCTTAAATTTTTTTAAAAAGCAATTTCTAAGGCCTGTTAGAGGATCAGGAATACAAAAGTTGGATCCAGTCTCCCCATTAAGTGAAGCCCGTTATAATTGCCTGGAATCATTGTCAATATCTGTGGAACCATCGGTGAAAAATTAATTTGTGGCCTTATAGTTTCACTGTTAAGGATGCTTTAGTTCTTTGCCAGTGGGTAGTTTGGGGATGGGATATGGTCACATAGGACAGTCAGGAAACCAGAACAACTCTCCCATTTTCTTTCTGCTGACCGTTGCAGTGGGTGTTGATAGACGAGTGCAGCTCTTGCCACTTTCCATCGCTCTTTCCAAAACTTGTCTAAATGGGACCCTTCGGTTTCTGCCAGCCACACCTGCACACCACGGGAACGGCGGCATCAGAGGCTGGTATGGAATAGTGAGCCCTTTTGTGGAACCCAGTGTCATTGCTGAACGAGGGATCCGCATGTTCAGATAAAGGGATCCAGAGTTGTCTTGATGACTTACGCTTAAGAGCTAATTCACTCCTAGCGTGAGACCTGACGTAACTCTGAAACCCATTGGTGTGACTTGTTGTGCAGAGGGCCTTGTGGTGATTGGTGTTGTCCTTCTGCCACTTTGTCACATGTGACATCTTTGCTTCTGAGCCATGTCATGTTCTTACATGAGAGGCTTGACTTATAAGCACAATTGCAGGACTTCTTGGTCATGGTTGCAGACATGTAAAATCTACTTAATTATCTATAAAAATAACAACTTAAATACTTAATAATTTTGAATTATAAACAACATGACATATGATTGAGGCCAAAGTTCAAAACAATATAAACAGCTAGATACAAGTTAGGTTCCTCCTTAAACAGTGATTTCTAAGAGTTGACATTTAGAACAATTGTCAGGTTTGTTGTACAGTATGAAGAGGCCCAACTAGGGGTTCAAGCCATTTAAAGAATTGCTTGCTGCTTTGTCACTCTGCTGGTGATGGCCATAAATGAAAAATGTCCTTTAATGGCCCAGGGCTTCCTGATTCTGCTTAAAATTCTTATCTTTGCTCTTACCCATGATCACATCACTCTGTGTGTGTGTAAAATGTAAGTGTGTGGAGAAGTTGTGTATAAATTGGGTCGAGTGTATATTCAGAGAGGGTGCGGGGCTTTAGGAGGCTGTACCGTGGGACTATGTGGAGAATGTGTGTGTGTACAGAGCAAGTGTGTTTATCAGTAAGACCTGTGTTTTGGAGATGAGAGTTTATACGTGTTTGATGGTGGGATAGAGTTGTGTACGTGTGTGTGCACGGGCGTGTGTGTGTAAGAGCTAATTCACATACCATAAAACTCACCATTTTAAAGCATACAATTCAGTGGTTTTTTGTGGACTCCCGTGGGTCTGTGAACCATCACCATTATTTAATTCCAGAACATTTTTATCTGAAAAAAGAGCCTGTGCTCATTAACAGTCACTCTTCATTCTTCTGCAGCACTGTCCCCTAGCCCTTGGCAACCACTGATATAATACTTTCTGTCTCTGTAGATTCGCTTGTTCTGGACATTTTCTGTAAATGGAATCATATGATATGTGACCTTTTGTGTTTGGCTTCTGTCACTTAGCATAATGTTTTCAAGATTCATCTATGTCGTATTGTAGCGTTTATCAGTACTTTATTCCTTTTTATGGATGAGTAATGTTCTTTCGTATGGAGGTACCACCTTTCATTTATCCATTCATCAGTTGATGGACATTTGGGTGGTTTTTCATTTGGGCTATTGTGAATGCTGCTTTGAACATTCACGTACAAGTTTTTGTGTGAACATATGTTTTCAGAGGTAACCACTTTTAAAGTTTTGGTTGTATCAAGTATTTTCTATGTAAATGTACATACGCATTTACATAGAAATAGCTGTCTTTTTGCAAATGTGGAATTATAGTATGCCTGTTGTTCTATACCATGCTTTTCCCTACTTGGCAGTGTATCAGTGGAGGTTTGTTTCAAGAGTTTTGTTTGTTTTAACCTGTTCGCCTCTTGCAGAGTGTCTTTAGTAATCCAGGACTTTACTTTGCAGGTCCCTATCACTGTTCAGTCCATTGTCATTCAGTCTATCAATAAAACTCTAACACGACTGGAAGACACGGACACATTGAAGCAGGCTCTTGTCGAGGCTGGGGCTGTTAAAATCTGCACTAAGGTCGTTCTAGAGGTAGGTGCCCAATTTGGCCTTGAAAGCTCGATATTTGTGGCAGACTCAGGTTTCATCGTCCTGGGGGGTTAACTGGACTCCCTCTAAAGGGGGTTCTGGCCCACACTGTGGTACTGCTTTTCTTGACTTGGCCTCCTGCCTGCCTTTACGCTATCCCATCAGAGGATGCTTCTTTGTCTCTGCAGTAATCACGTGTGATTTTTTTTCACAAACCTAGTGACTTACAAGAATACATCAAAATTTGTTGTCGCTGTTGTTTTAACATATTTCCTCTGCAGAGATAGATTGATTTGATTCTGCCCAGACCAGATGGTTTGGGTCTTACCTAACTGGGTCCAGAGAGGCCCGGGTGAGCCTGGCTGTCAGCCGCGGTGATGCTGGGATAACAGACCCCACCGCGACCCGGCCGGACGGGCGAGAAGAGCCGCAGGAAGCGGAGAAATGGGGAAGGATTCCCTCCTATGCATATTTCACCGGGGTTATTAATATAGCTACAGAAACGTAATGAGAACAGGTATATTTGGAGTATTATTTCGTTTTTAGGTGAAGTACAGCCTGACATATACAGATGCCGGTGAAATAACAAAAGCTCATCTGTCTGTCCTTCTGGGGACAATTAGCAATGCAGTGGTTCCGCTTCAGCAGACGTTTGAAATTCATTTCATTCAGGTAAGGTTGGTCAGTTTTGTACCAGTACCTAATTGCCAAATAAAAAGAAATCCTAGCTTGTTAGTGGGCAAACATCTCAACTGAGAAGTATCCCCACATCTAACCCCCGTACTGCACATAGAGCTGGCGCATAGCATGTGGTGTTTGTTAGGGGCCGTGTGTCCTTTTCCATCTGGGACCCAGGTTCCCTTGCATGTGCGCTTGTTCCTGACAGCACGACGTGCTCCTACACTCAGAGATACATTTATAGTTCTGAGTAGGGGGGAACATTTTCTTTCATTGTTTGGTAATCCCAGATTTCATCATGAAAAGCATTTCACT
>NW_011888804.1:2103000-2125918 GCF_000151845.1 Pteropus vampyrus
TTTACTTTGCAGGTCCCTATCACTGTTCAGTCCATTGTCATTCAGTCTATCAATAAAACTCTAACACGACTGGAAGACACGGACACATTGAAGCAGGCTCTTGTCGAGGCTGGGGCTGTTAAAATCTGCACTAAGGTCGTTCTAGAGGTAGGTGCCCAATTTGGCCTTGAAAGCTCGATATTTGTGGCAGACTCAGGTTTCATCGTCCTGGGGGGTTAACTGGACTCCCTCTAAAGGGGGTTCTGGCCCACACTGTGGTACTGCTTTTCTTGACTTGGCCTCCTGCCTGCCTTTACGCTATCCCATCAGAGGATGCTTCTTTGTCTCTGCAGTAATCACGTGTGATTTTTTTTCACAAACCTAGTGACTTACAAGAATACATCAAAATTTGTTGTCGCTGTTGTTTTAACATATTTCCTCTGCAGAGATAGATTGATTTGATTCTGCCCAGACCAGATGGTTTGGGTCTTACCTAACTGGGTCCAGAGAGGCCCGGGTGAGCCTGGCTGTCAGCCGCGGTGATGCTGGGATAACAGACCCCACCGCGACCCGGCCGGACGGGCGAGAAGAGCCGCAGGAAGCGGAGAAATGGGGAAGGATTCCCTCCTATGCATATTTCACCGGGGTTATTAATATAGCTACAGAAACGTAATGAGAACAGGTATATTTGGAGTATTATTTCGTTTTTAGGTGAAGTACAGCCTGACATATACAGATGCCGGTGAAATAACAAAAGCTCATCTGTCTGTCCTTCTGGGGACAATTAGCAATGCAGTGGTTCCGCTTCAGCAGACGTTTGAAATTCATTTCATTCAGGTAAGGTTGGTCAGTTTTGTACCAGTACCTAATTGCCAAATAAAAAGAAATCCTAGCTTGTTAGTGGGCAAACATCTCAACTGAGAAGTATCCCCACATCTAACCCCCGTACTGCACATAGAGCTGGCGCATAGCATGTGGTGTTTGTTAGGGGCCGTGTGTCCTTTTCCATCTGGGACCCAGGTTCCCTTGCATGTGCGCTTGTTCCTGACAGCACGACGTGCTCCTACACTCAGAGATACATTTATAGTTCTGAGTAGGGGGGAACATTTTCTTTCATTGTTTGGTAATCCCAGATTTCATCATGAAAAGCATTTCACTGCCCCCCCCGCCCCCCGTCACCCACGCCACTTCCTCATTAAAATGAGAATTGTTTGGGGCATTTCTGTATTGTCTTTCAGCAAAGCACGAAGCCGGTTCCTCTCAGTGGAAACCCCGGTTACGTGGTGGGGCTGCCACTGGCTGCCGGATTTCGGCCTCCCACGGGGTATCCTTTTTGGTTCTGTGAAGAAGGTCGATTCTCCGTCCACATGCGGGAGCCGTACTTCTCTTTCTCCGTCGCGGAGGGTCCTGTGGGCGGGAGAGACTGGTCTCAGCCAGAGCTGCCCCTGCGTGGCTCTGGTGCGGGGGTTCTGGCTGCACAGCAGATGGGCCGGGTGGAGACCGGCGGTGAGGGGTGCAGCAGCATGGCCCAGGAAGAGGTCAGTGTGCTATGATGAAACTCTTAACACAGAAGAGCTGACAGACAGATGTATTGCATTTCGCACTTTAGGGACTCAGATTTAATGCCTTTGAAAACTTGGAATTAATTTCAAAGGGCCAGTTTCTGAGGATTTTTCTTCTGAGGATCTATTAATCAGGGAAAATAGAACCGTTTCTTACCCTCTCCTGGGAAATAGCTGTCAAAAGGCCCAGAGTAGGGATATTTGGGTCTTATCCATGTCTCAGTTCACACATGTGCCACCGTCTCCTGAGAATGAGACTGCTTTCTTACTGGGTGATCGTCCCTAACTTTCTGTATATGTCGGGGATCATTCAGACCATGAATCGATACGGACAACTTACTGTTCTTCGTAGCACAGCTGAGCAAGATTGCTTAGCAATAGAGGGCATCCGGACCCCAGTATTATTTGGTTACAATATGCAATCTGGCTGTAAATTACGGTAAGGAAGTTAAGTTGTTTCTATTAGAACTTGTTTATGTTGACCAGAAAATAAAACATTTCTACCCCATCCATTGCAATCAAACCTCTGCATCAGCCGACACCTATGAAAGCCACAATGTAGCTTATTAATGGATAGTAGCAATAATGACAATACCTTATAATGATGTCAATTTTTGTTCTCTAATTTTAATTCTCAGAACCATAAACTATTTGTCACGATTCAAAGGGAAGCTATTACAATCATTTTAAAAATCAAATATGGCAGAGTAAAAATCTCAAGGGTTTGTGTGTGTTGTTTTTGAGGTTGCATAGCACTTGAGCTCACAGCAGAAATATTTTCCCTGAGAGTCCTTCCCATATTTCTGAATTTTTGTGTGCTGTACACAGTATAACCCAGTGAGAA
Source organism: Pteropus vampyrus (assembly GCF_000151845.1). Lineage (NCBI taxonomy): Eukaryota > Metazoa > Chordata > Mammalia > Chiroptera > Pteropodidae > Pteropus > Pteropus vampyrus. The sequence continues at coordinate 2,105,386 of NW_011888804.1, forward strand.
GAATCTTAAATGCAATCTGTTTTTAATTTACTTTCTTATTATCAAACATGTACATAATGTAAAATGTCAACTAACTCTGCGTTGCTTGTTATAAAAACAGCACTTCTTACCCTCACGTGCCCCAACCCAGAGGCAATCACTTAACTCTTGTAGCTGATTTTTAAATTTACCCTCAGATCTTTAAATTACCTGCATATGATGCAACTTCTTGGTATTTTGTCTTTATGAATGATTTCTTGGGTTTCCACTGTGGAAAATGAAGATTCGGCTCTTTTTCCTTTCACCCTGTACCCCACCACCCACTCACTTCCCACCCCTGCATCTCCCCAGGACAATTATATCATTATTTTGGTTAGACCAAATAAATATTCTGATCACTTTAGACCAGCAATTCTCAAAGGGGGTTCTGTAGAATATATTTGCACAAGACATCAGTAGGGGTAGGTCTATAGTCAGTATGTTTGGGAAACACCAAATTAAGTTAAAAACACAATTCCTTACTGCAGGACTTCTCAGAGCCTTTACTGTAGGACTTCTCAGAGCCTTTACTCTGCCAGTATGCTTCAGGAGGGACGTGGGTGTGCAATGTTCCACACACGTTGGGCCACGGAACCCTCCTTGTACAGAGCCTCCCGATGGAACACAGGTTGGGAAACATCGTTTTGGATTCATCTGCCTGGCCAACCAAGATTCTCAAAGTTAGAGACATTTTGGCTTCTTTCAAACAATCCACCTTTTGGAGAGTGAGAAAATAAAGAAGCTGGAGAGAGCACACGTGCTGTCGAGGCCTGTGATCACTGCGGGTGGGAACAGCAGCCTCATTCCACTGACCTCCTTTTCCTTCCCCAAAGGCTGACTAGAGCGACCACGTGTCTGCTTGTCGCGGAGAAGATGAAGAGCCTGCTGAGGGGCCAGGGCTTCCCAGATTTTGTGGCCCCTTTTGGAAATTCCCGGGCCCAGGATGTGCTAGACTGGGTGCCTGTCCACTTCGTCACCCAGGCATCCCACGTGAAGGTAAAGGGAGAAGGTGAAGGCCATGTGCTAGGGCCCCTCCTGCCTCCACACTCCTCTCTCGGTGGGGAGCTGGAGGGGAGCTTGGGCTTTGTCATCTGCTGGACCTGGGTCTTGAATACTGATTTTGCCCCTTGTTAACACTGTCGTCTTTAGCCATTGATTTTATGGGTTTGAGCCTGTTTCCTCATCTGTTTCCCATTACTGACCTGGGCTTGTTGAGCTAATGGGGTAACACTCACGGTGCCTAGTGGTCACTCCATAAATGGGAACCACCACCGATCACCGTCCTGACCATTCCCACTCTCACTGTTGGTGTTAACACGAGGCCTCTAGGCGGCACACGAGATGAGGGCGAGAACTGTCTCAGAGTGATTGAGACACCCTCCCACCCCCATAGCTGTCTCATCCATTGTTCCCTGGTCTATAAAAGTGGCCCACTCGTGAGAGCTTTCAGTTCCAGAGTTCCCAAGAGTTTAATGGAAGTTGACATCCTGCAAATAGTTTCCTGATCACATGTGATTCTTCTGCCCACCTTTTTCTTTTGTCTCAGCAGTCAAGAGTGTGGGCCAGCCCCCGTCACCGTCACCGGAGGTGTGCTCTCCATTTTATCCTTTAATTGCCCAGCTTTTTCTTGTCACAGTTTCTTCAGGCCTCTCATTATCTGCTTAGCATATTTATAGCATGGTGACAATGGGGGCGAGGACTAGCTCACTAGCTCTGATCCCGCCCTCCCCACCAAGCCCCCAGCAGAGACCTGTGATTTCTCAGTCCCTGCTGTTCAGCTGCTAAGTCTTGGCTCAGCTCCGCTGCCTCAGTGAACCAGGCAAATTACTTCTAGCTCCTCAGAGGTGGGTGAAGACATCCAGTTATTACTTCCCCTCAGAAGGGAAAACAGGTTGGGAGGGGCAGCAGTGCGGACGTTAGCTTTGCCAGGGTCCTTGCTGATCCAGGGAGCTCAGAGGGCCCGGAGCTGGTTTTGTACCAACCTTCCAGGAAACCGGGTCAGTGGAGGCCTGAGAGGACCTGCTAAGCTCGGTTATAACAGCTGCGTGTCGTATCTCCTAATAACAGGATAGTCTCAAGGATCTTTCAGCTTGCAAATTTCTTAAAAGGCAGTTTGAAGCTAAGCAATTCCACCAGTGCCTTTTGGGCAGGCATCAGAATTAGGAGGCCTGTTAGCTTTTTATGCCTTGAAAAGATGTATTTTTAAAAACTTGTTATCGTGGCACATTTTCAAACATACACAAAAGTAGAATACAATGGAATCCCCTCTGCCCCTCATGCAGCTTCGACAGCTGTCACATTTGCCAACTAGAGATCTAAAGGAGGGTAAAAGGAAGGTGGCAAGGCCCGCTCACCCACTTTTCTCTGGGGGCTGACCAGACAGCATCCCACCTGGACTGGGCAGCTCCTGGCACCTGTGCCCTCAGTTCACACGGAGAGTTGGTAACATCTTTGACAGCTTACAGGCTCTGCCTGCGAACCCCAGTGCAACATCTTGATTGACAAATGAACTCAGATAAACGAAAAGAAGGCACATTTCCTCTCAGTGCATTTTAACATGATATGCAGTCAGGTTTCATTTCTATTAATAATACCATCCTTTCTCCTCTCCACCCAATGCCAGTTTCTCTCCTAATGTATCTCTGAGTTAGATGTAAACATGTAGGTGAAGTTAGAGCAGGTAAGGCCCTGAAGTTTCCACAATTGAGTATTGGGATTACAACTCCCAGGGTAATGCTGGCCTCTTTAGAAATGGATAGAAAAATGTGTTTTAGGTGCTAAAATATTTTTGGAGCGTTGAATACTTTAAAATGTGCTTTCTCTAAGCAGTTTTCATCTGAACTTCTGTTCTCTCGTTCAGAACATTTTGTAATATATGAAACATTTTATAATTAAAACTCTGAACTGCAGGTTAAATTTGACTTGAGGTTGTGTAATATTCAAGTGGATTAACAGCACTTTGTTTTGCAGGATTCTTGCCAGCTCCCAGTGGCTTTAGTTATAGAAGTGAAGTGGACTAAATACGGATCTTTACTGAACCCACAGGCTAAAATAGTCAACGTAACTGCAAATCTAATTTCATCCTCATTTCCTGAGGTAGGCCTAACTTTAGTTTCAAGATATAGGTTAAGGGAGCATTTGAGATTTTATACCCCAGCATGTTCCGTCAGTTTGGCTCAAATAAACTCTTATTTAAAAAAAAAATAATAAAGGCAAAGGTTAAGATACAAGTCCAGATAAAACTCAAGTGTGATAGTGAAATTTATTACTTTGAAAAAGATTATAATTAAAATTTAAACAATTTGGATTCTTAAACAGTTTAGCAGTCATTATCTTAGAGAAAAAAAACTGCACGGACAGTGGTTTTATTCACAGTAGCATTCTTGTTTAGATTTGATCTTTAAAATTATTGTGAAAATTGCATTCTGATTGACATCGATGTGTTAGGACAACCTGGGTAGAAACTACTGACAGTGGTCGGGTGAGGAAGAGAATGAAAGGTGCCCCATCTCTGTTACGCTGGTAGCACACTGGACGGCAAGGCTCGCATCACTGACTTTTTGTTTCAGACCAACTCAGGAAATGAAAGGACGATTTTTATTTTCACTGCGGTTACTTTTGTGGATGTGTCTGCACCTGCAGAGGCAGGCTTCAGAGCTCGGCCAACCATCAATGCCAAGCTGCCCTTTAATTTCTTCTTCCCGTTTGTTTGACGTAAGTCGCTAGTTAAGGAAACGGCGCCACACCTCCAGAACAGAGTGGGGGCGGGGCCCGGGATCCCTTGGAAGCGGCCCATTTTATTCCGTTTCTGACCCTTGCGGTTGCGCCCAAACCAGCACGCCTCTCCTCTCCACTCATTTATCTCCTTCCAGAAGTTTTATCCTGCTTGGTCTGGCTCTAGAATGGGGCACCGTCTGGTCTTGGTCATTTCCAAAGCTCCCAGCACGTAGGTCATAGGTAGAAACCACACCGCATCTTTGGGAAGACGGTAGAGAGCAGACTGTGAAGTAGCATGGGTGCTGCGGGCTTGTCCAGTTTACTTGTCCCTTGCTTTAATGTGAGTTATTTTAAAGATAATCATTGTTTTCTGTTTTCTTTCCTTTTCAGGTCCCACTGAAATGAGTACAAAAATAGGAAAGTATTGTATAAAATTATGCAAGTAGAGTACAAGGCCTCAGGAGGGGATCTTCCCCCAAATGTCATGTTAATTACAGTGGAATCTTGGGTCCAATGACATTTCTGTACCAGGCACTCTTGCTAGCTCGCTCTCCAGCTGGTGGGCTGGTGTGGGCTGCCACAGAGCAGTTCCAAGCAGCTGAAGCTGGGAAGAATATAGTAGGAGGGCCCGCAGGAAGGAGAGAGTTTATTTTATACATTAATTGTACAGTAATTGAGAAAAATGGTGTCAGGTGGAGCCAGCTAGAAGCTGGATGATGCAGCTGGATGATGCAGAGGAGGGGGCTGGGTACTTGAGAACAGCCTCCCCGGGAGAACTCGCAATAAGAGAAGCTGTTTAGAACATCCTGGACATATATAAGGCCTTTCTAGAATGGGCAGGTAGCTAAGGTAGCTTTTTTTTTTTTTTGGTCTTTCACAGTGCTCATATGAAAGCATGCACTGGTTCTTCAAGAGCCATGTGAAGTATGAAAACTGTACATTTGATGAGATTAAAATTTATATACAACTAGTAATTGTCCGGCTTTGTTCATTTTCAAGCAAGAATTAAAGTGTTCAACATGAGAAAACATAGCTTATGATACATTTGTTAGACAGTGCAGGTGGGAACGGGATGGGAGGCTCTCGGTCACACCAGCGAAGAAATAGAGCTTCTGACAGACCATGTCCCCAGAATCCAGGCTGGGTGGGAGGCGGGCACAGGCATCAGGCCACATCCGTCCTGCAAACGGCCCCGGGAGTCTCTCATCAGGGGCACAAGCCCACGAGGAGGCAGGGTCTTCTCTTTGCAGCAGAGCGGGTACCCTCTAGTTCACCTCCCCAAGAAGTCCGTGCTGTCTCAGTAGCTTGTTAAGTCTCTCGATTTCTTGTTCCTGTTATTACAGAAGCAGACAAATAACTGGGTTTACTTTCTGAGCCTCACCAGGGATGTGACAATCATTCAGTGGGCCCCAGGCACAGGGACACGGCGCTGAAGGAAGGCTACACTTCTTGTGGATTCAGGCCACTGAAGGAGATTGCTACTGTCAGATGGGGTCCCAGGGACAATAGCAGTGACAAGGATGGGTGCGTGGCATAGTTCCGGGAAGGAGGCGCTGCCTAAGCCGACTCCGAAAGGACCAGGGAGACAGCCCAGGGGCAGAGCGCTGCAGGCTAAGAGCAGCTCACAAGCAGAGGCCTGGCGGTGAGAAGCACCATGCTGAAGGCGGGAGACTGCAAACAGCCAGCATTTTCCCAGAAGAGTTTTCTTACCTTCTCAGAGCAGCTGAATTCAAGATGTTGGATCTTGGCGGCCAATTGTATATTAATCTGTTTTAATCTTAACAGTTGCCGTTCTGATCGTGTCTTAACTGAGATAATTATCCCTGAAAAATAATTGAGGGTCTCAATGATTCTGGTTTCCAGTATAACCACTTAAAAAAAAAGTCTATTATAAATGTATACAGTTTGGAAGATGGTGACAGACAAGTAAAAAACGGTTATCAATAAAGGTATCAGAACTAAGAGGGTCAAATTTTTCATTTCTGAGCTACTCAGTACCTAGTTGTGCAATATTTCTCTTTAGTTCCCATGGGCTGGAAAATCCGTAGAAATAATCACTGACCAGTTGAGCATCAAGCTCCTTAACACAGCTCATTCATGATGGCACCGCTGCTTAGCAGTGTACACAAAACCCACAAAAGTACAAGGCTGGAAATACTCGAGTTTGGCGCTGGGATTGCCACTTTCCTACAGTGGTGGCCATGTTAGTTGTCAGGCGATAACCTAAATCTTGGCTAACAGCGGGGTCATCTGATGGCTCCCAAATGTCCACACCACAGTGGGGATACTGTCTCAAAAGACTGCCACAACGGGGGGATGCTATGCCCCTTTCCAAGGAAGAGTGACAGTATCTGGGCCCGTTAACCCACACATGTGCCTGTGAGGCCCGGGAGCAACAGGCCCTGGTCCCGGCGTTCTTGGTTGTCACACTGGGTCCAGTTTAACCCGGTGTTACTTTTTCAGACCTTTCAGGCCATGCCGCTAAATATGACAGTAATGCGATAATGAGCGTTAGCCAGTCCTATGCTCCGCTACCATTTAGACAAAGTAAATGAACAAGTTCCAGATGGTTTTGGTTTTATCTGCAAAAGCGAATCTCACCAAGGTGTGACAAGAGTAATGGCAGTAACTGTGGCTCATGAGTCCTTTATAATCAGTTGTGGTTTATCTACCTCAATTGTGCATAAACTCTGTACAGAGTATTTTTCTATTCGATTAATGAAATTATCAATTAGCATAAGCATCTTCGATAGTATCTGAAAAGCTTTTATTTCCTTTGACAGAACCCAAGTGGATGTTCTTCACTTCATGGGCTTTCTTTTAATCACTAGATCTGAACTCACCCCTAAAACCCACAGTGCCCACAGGCAAAGCTGTTCAGATAGCCTCACACGTGAGCAGACATGGCATGGCCCTCCACCTGTGCGGTCTCGCCCCAGCCAGTAGGCTGTGACAGAACCCGCTGTGCCACCAAAGAAAGGAACTCTGTCAGGGCACGGCCTGCTGCAAACGGGCCGCGCTGCTGCTCGTTCACTCCCAACAGACCCACGGCGTATCGTGCTGGGCCCTGGTCCAGCGGTCCCCAAACCTGGCTGGACACTGAAATCACCTGGCAGTACCTCAAAGACAGACACCCTGCCTGGGCTCCACCCCAGGCCTCTGCATCAGTCTCCATTATTTTTTAAAAAGTGTTCATTGAAGGTGATTCTGACATAGCAGGTCCATGGGCAGGCGTTTGAGCAACTCTGACTACACTGACAGCTGAACAGTTAACTAGCTGGTGATCACTGTCACCTAAAGTCACAGTCGTCCTGGCTTCCCTGAGACAGAGGCTCCCCACACCAACAGGGTGTGCTCCCCAACAGGGTGTGCGCCAGGAATAGGATTTCTACCTGAAATGTGGTAAAGCAGGATTGTCCCAAGTGTGTTCTCCAGGGCCACAGTCTATAGCACGCGACTAGGTGTTATTTCCCCAGAAAGTGTCAAATCGGTCAGTTTGGAAAACTATGGCAGTTCTCAGAGTCTTCATCATGCAAACGCGTGCTGTGACTTTCTCAAAGGGGTCAGGACCTAACGCACAGCATTTCAGCTTCCCTACACCCCTTCTGGTGTGCCCCTCCCGAAGTGAGATAGGGTTTGATAGGAAACACCAAAGTGAAAACAAAAGTTGCTCCGGGAGCCAAGCTGGAGGGACCAATCAGGGGTGAGTCTAACCCTTTCCACAAACATCTAGTGATCGTAGAAACAGGACCGAAAGGAGAAGGGTAGTTCCTCTCAGAGCACATGGCTCGGTGTCAATTCGTAGCCACAGAGGTGGCGCTGGGACACCAAATCAGACCACTTCACTTTCTTGAGACTGCGGGGAGGAGGAGACAGGAATCGTAATGGAAAGCACCACAGCAGCCTCTGTACCCACTCTCGGCTCCGCCCACTCTCGGCTCCGCCCACTCTCGGCTCCGCCCACTCCCGGCTCCGCCCACCCTCCGTCTCTGCTCGGGAATCCGCGAGCGCAGGGGACCTACCATTGATGATCCGGGCCACTCTCCACAGCCGGAGCAGAATCAGCAGGCCGAGAGCCTCAAACTCGTGCTCACGGAACAGGAGGACAATGTCAAGGATGAAAGAAACTACCACGACGATGGCATCCAGGATTTCAAACTTGTGGTGTAAGAACTCCAAACGGAAGGCATATATTTTAAAGGAAACTTCCATCATAAAGAAGGTCAAGATGGCAATGCTTATGTAGTGGAATAGCTGAAGGAGACAAGGAGGCACAGTGAGAGCAGATCCAGGCTGGTCACAGGTTGGGGCAGGTCACACAGACCAGCTGGCTTCAAGTGCCCCTGCTTGGTCCCCAGAGAGAGATTTCATACACTGACCAATCCGAACTCCTGCCAGCACCACGCGCTGTTCTCTGGCTGGCAGTATAGCTGGGAACGCCACAGACAGGGCTCTGCTCTTCCATGGGCAACTGTGTGGTGGCAGCATTGAAAACATCCACCACACCTATTGGCACAGCGATGCCATTGCTAGGAATTTATCCTACGGCTAAGTTCACACGTAGACAAAGGCCTGTTGTGAGGCTATTTACTGCAGCATCGTTTGCAGAACGATAGAACTATCTGTTAGAGGGCACTTGGCAAATGCATCACAGAACCTCCATATGCAGCACTATGCAATTGTAGAAAAGACCCAGGCTGATCCATGTGTATTGATTAGAAATGATCACCAAGGTAGACCGTAAGTGAAGAGTTCCCAGGTCTTGATTTATAAATGCTGGTCTTCACTAACAAAGTGAGCTGGGATGTCATCTCGGGCCTGCAAGCAAGGAAATGCTCAAAGACTAGGGAGTCATGCCAGACACAGCAGTCCATTCCAAGAGGCTCACGGTGACAAAATTTGGGACAATTTGAACATCGAAAAGAATGACTATGATCGTAATACTCTGAATACACACACAAAGACAAACAGACACACACACACACACACACGCAAAATCCCTGAGTCCATAGCAAGTGATATGTGCACACACAGGAAAAAAAAAAGGAAAGCTCTACTTTACAAAAGAATATCAACTACTAGATGTAGAAGGAAAGAGAGAAATCATTGGTTTGCATCCCTCTGTGTACTCACTGCCCAGCCTGTGGATGCTAACTGGGGAAGAAGATTCTTGCAGGGTGCTGAAGTGTCCCTGGGCAGATTATTTGTAACTGCAAAGGGAAAAGTGTCCCTGGACAGCAGAGCAGCCCAGCATTCACGACCTTAATCAAGTGATCTTACAGGGTATCAATAACAGTCGACCCCTGGCCCCATGCGCCACAATATAAAGACAACAGCTCACCAGCGAAGAACTAACTGTACAAGACTCTGGACTAACCTCTAGTTACAGGAAAATACAGAGAATAAAGGGACAACTTAAAGGACTTCTGAGGAAACAGTCTGACAAATCCAGAATGCGGGACACTGTATAAGACGATTGGCTGGACAGTCAATGTCATGAGAAAAAAAAAAAAAAAGGTGAGAAAATATAACTAAATATAACATCGAATGTCTGGATCCTCGTTTGGGAAAAAAGCACTATAACAGACATTCTTGGAATGAATGAGGAAATTTGAATACAAACTGGTTATTAGACATTAAGGAGTAATTGATAATTTTTAAGATGTGATAATGCTATTACGGTTCTGTGGGAGAAAGACCTTGTTCAAAGTATTTAGGGGTGAAGTGTTGTGATGTCTAACTTACTTTCAAATGGTCGGACAAAAATACATGGGTGTGTTCGTGGATATGTCTAGATAAAGCAAATATAGCGAAATGTATAATTGCCTTTTTTTCTTAATAAAAAGTTGAAGAAAAAGAAAGGCACAAGACAGTGCATATAGCAGGTATGTTACTGATTCTGTTAAAAAACAGAGAAAAGAAGTTCATCAATGGGAGGAAAGGGACCTCGAGTAGTAAGAAGGATGTTTAATATTTTTTTCCATCCCTTCTATCACTTGAAAAGACATTTTTGCATTATCGGTTGAATTTTGTTTTTAGAAAAAGTGTGTAGGGAGACACTTTTCAGGCCCTGGCCTTCTCCCATGTTCCTGATGACAGAGGCCACATACGGTGCGTTTTTGGTGAGTCCACCGCCCCTTGGGGAAATGTCTGGGGTGGACTCAGGCGGGAACTGTGAATTCGTGGGCACATCCCCCAAGTGGCTCCATCCTAGGGACCACACAGGAACATCTTCAGGAGGAGACAGAGCGTGTCTGCCTCTCGGGGATGGGAAAGTAGCACTGTCCTCTAGAATCCCACGCTCCAGCCCAGTGGTCTGGGTTAACTCAAGAGTCAAGCCATCGGGGGAACTGAGAACGTCTCCTGCTTGTAGTAAATGCTTATCCATAATTTGGAAAGGAAGGCATTTTCTCTGCTCTTTGGCTAAAAGTATCCAGTCAGTCAAACTACTAATAAGGCCTGGCGACTCCAAGGTGAGTGCTGTCTGCGCCACTCTGCCCTCTGTCAGTGTGGCTAACGGAAGTGAACCGAATTATAGGGCTGCTGACACCTTACCCTGGGTGCATAGTTGTTCTTGTCAGGCTGGATGATCCTCAGGTCCAGAATCAGCTCGGCCAGCACCAGGAGGGCATCCAGAATGACCAGGCAAATGATGATAACCTGCGGGCCGAGGGAGGAACAGGAAACCATGAGACATAAGTGGGGACCCTCCTTCCACCTGGAACAGCTGGTTTGGAAACATCTGGGCGAAACCACTGGGGGAAAATGCCAAGGCTGGGAAGCTGCTGCCCACAGCCCGAGCGTCCTGCAGGGGGCCTGCTGGGGGCCAGCTCCTCTCACAGAAGCCCCTCCTTCTGCCGCCTTCCCGGCCTGTCCGCCCCCAGGCAGTGCCCGTCCTAGAGCTGCTCTGTACAGCTCACTGACCCTCGGTCACCGCTTATCTTTCTCTTACTTGCTCACGGCTTCCCAGCCTCTCTCAAACCAAATTGCTAATTCCTAGATGGCAAAAAATATATAAGTAATCAAAAAGTTTTGACACGTTTACGTTTTTCCAGTTCTGAGAACTGTTCTCGCCAGGGTAAGCCCAGAACAGATGCTCAATAAATAATTAAGAACACCCAGCCTCAGAGATCTGAGTGGTGGAAGGACCTCCAGGGACTGCCTTCCTCAGCCGGCCCGGTTAAAGCGATATCCGCTATGCACATAAAACAGCTTCCATCCAGAGCTGTGGGACAGCAGCCCCAACACGGGGTGGAGTGAGGAGGGGGCCGGGAGAGGCCAGGGGGACTGGGAAGGGCTATGGGAAAGGCAATCAATCTCATGACCTGCCGGCCGAGGAGGGCAGTGGCGACCAGGCCGGAGTGAGCAGGTGACCTCAGTGATGGTGGTGATCATGGCAACGTCTTGAGGTGGTGACGACTTTGGCGAGGGCGCTAATGGGAAGGATGGAGGTGACGGTGTTCAGGGAGACCCTGGGGACGACGCGGTGGTGGCGGAAATGGCGGCAATGGGAGGAACCCCAGAGGACACTGCGAATCCCTCTCTTCCTTTAGAAATCTTGGACCATCCCTTGCTTCCCTGGGGCCTGCCTCTGACACGCTCAGGTAGACAAATTTGGGCTCTGAAAGTTAATCTGCCGTTATCTTGGCAGTGTCTGCAGTTTCAGGATGAAATTCAACAAGTTCGGGCCTATATAAGAAAGAACTATTAAGTTACAAAATAGTCACAGGGACATAGAGTACACAGCACAGGGGACATAGTCAATAGTATTGTCATGGCCTGTGCAGAGCCAGAGGGGTGATGTAGAGAGCGATCGCGGGTCATTTCATAAACCATATAAATGCCTAACCAACGTACTGTAAACCTGACGCTAATATAAATGAAAACGTTTTAAAAATAAAATTTAAAAAAGACTAACAAATCTTTTGACCATTTCAAACTGTAGCTAATTATTTCAGTAATTAAAGTATTTGATGACATGGTTTATTGTGAAAATTGCATGGCAAATTGCTTGGTAATGAAGTTTTTGCACATATCCAAATTCAGTAGCTTAATAAAGAGGCAAGCCTCTGGTGGGTGGGTGGGTCCTTCCTTCCTTCCTTCCTTCCTCCTTCCCTCCCTCCCTTCCATCTTTCCTTCCATCTTTCCTTCCATCTTTCCTTCCATCTTTCCTTCCTTCCTTCCTTCCTTCCTGCCTGCCTGCCTTCCTTCCTTCCTTCCTTCCTTCCTTCCTTCCTTCCTTCCTTCCTTCCTTCCTTCCTTCCTTCCTTCTTTGGTTTTATTTTAGAGCTAAAGGAATCTGATCTAAAACCAAGACACAGAGATATTAAAAACCAACAGAATATTCAGCCATTAAAAGAAATGAAGTCCTGATGCATACTATAACACGGACGAACCAAGAAAACATTATTCTAAGTGAAAGAGGCTGGTCACCAAAGACCATATATATTGTACAATTTCATTTATATGAAATGTCCATAACAGGTAAATCTATAGAGACAGAAAGTAGATCAGTGGTTGTCAGGGCCTAGGGGGGTTACTATTTAATGGGTACCAAACCTCCTTTTGGGGTGATGAAAACATTCTGGAATTAGATAGTGGTGACAGTGGCAAACATTGTGAATAAGCTAAATAAATGCCACTGAACGAATTAAAGTGGTTAACTTCATGTTATATGTATCTCATCTCTAAAGAGACAGATAGACCCAAGGTCACAAAACTACAATGCCTGGGTCCCCACCCCGGCCTCTCTAAACTAACCCCCAAGGCCCTGAATTTACCAGTTCACAAGCAGTTAGCTCTATTTCTGAGGGGAGTCACGCAAATTCTGTGACTTCAGGGAGGCTGGTTAATTTCAAGTCCTCGCCTGGCAGCGACGGCCGTGCCTGCAGCAGAACGCAGTGGTGCAGAGTGTGGGCGGCTACGGGCGGCCAGTCCTGGGCCACCTCCCCCAAGAGCCTGGACCTCAGGGACATCTCTCGATACCGCCGAGCCTCAGCGTTAACTCTAAGCTTCAGTGTCCTCCTGGGGAAAATGAGGTTGGTCATACTTTCCACCCCAGAGCGATGATGGGAGCATCGCATGAGATGACGTGTGGAAGGCGCTGAGCACAGGGCCCAGCCACCGTGAGCCGGTAACAAAAGTGAAGCTCTTCACAGCTATCGTCCCCTGTCCATCCGTGGTTTCCACAGAGGCCCGACACACCCCGTCTACCCTCCCTTGGCTGTGCCACCCCATGTGAGAAGCAACAGCAGTTAACCATATATCATGTCACTTTGGCCACCTCAAACGATGGGAACAGGTGGAGAATACATCCAGGAGAGGGACTGCAGAATCTTCTCGTGTGCTGATTCCACTGGCACAGATCGAACCCCTGAACTGGCATCCCTCGCTCCGATGTGGCCTCCTGGCTTCTACTCTGAGACCCTCAACAAATCTGGTCACGTTAGCCCCTCTCATCCACATTTAGAACCCCCGATGGCTGTCCACTGCCCATGGGCAACGCCCTCCTAGTGCCTCCTCTCTTCTCACTATACACAGGCCACGTGGACCCTTCTCAATTCCTCCAACACTGCAGACTCTTGCCCTCGCAGGCTCTTTGCAAACATGGCCTCCTGCCCCAAAGCCCTGCCCCTCCCCCATCCACAGAGCTCACTCCTGCCCAACCCTCAGGTGTTAGATGAAATGTCACTCCCTCCGCCACACATCTTCTGCCTCCCAATCCTAGATCAGGTCTCCCCTCAACCCCAAAATCTCTGAGCCCCTCCTGTTCCCCTGAAGGGAGCTTCTCTCCACTTATCACCAGCATCTGTCTGGGTGATTTCTGGAACGCCTGCCTCTCCACTGAGCATGGCTTCTCCGTGAGTGAGGGCAGGTGTGTGTTCGTCATGCTCGCCGCTGTACCCCTGGCACACAGTAGGTGCTAAAAAACGACTGTTGAGTGAATGAATAAACATCTCTACTTATTTTGCAACAGTCAGTCTTCTTTTTCCCCAGTATGAGTATCTCTGGGGGGCCCCAGCTCAGGGGGAACTTTGTAGTGGCAGGGGTGGGGGAGCATCCAGGGCTCCCCTTGCAGCTGGGAGGAGGCTGGCTCCTTCTTTCTGCTCCTGAAATTGAGGGTTTGGGATTTCAACCCCAACAACTTAATACCACGTTTCCTTTGCTGTCACAGCCACAGAGAGAAGTGAACTGGAAGGCGGGCCGGGTTGTTTGGCCTGCATTTTTTTCTCTAAGCCACATAAAAGAGAAAAAGACCAAAATAATTTTTTTTTTTTCTATGTTACCCTGGAACAAAGTCAGTGATGGGAGTGACAGGGACTGCTTCTCCCTGCTTCAGAAGGGACATTGGGTCTTGGTAGGAATTGGGTTATTTTGGTTTCAGAGGACACCTGCAGCTGGGTCCCCAAAATGGCTTCATTTGAGAGCCGGGATGACAAGGGGCTACGTGCTTCCCTAATGTCCCTGGGCCTCCTGCATTCTCCTGGGATGCAGACACGCTTGTGGACACCTGCTTGCCCACCTCAGCACTGGGGGTGGGCTTCAGAAAGCTGGCCAGACTCAACCTGCCTTTGCCCTTCAAAATCAGAAGACGTCAGGGCAGGTCTTGAATGCCATAGAAAGTTCTGGTCTCTTTGTTATTTGAAGTTCTCCCCACAACCACACCTGGAGGTCACAGGCACATTAAGCCAGGCAGATGTTTGTGGCATCAGTCCACAAAAGAGACTGAGGCCCCCACGGCAATGAATCTGTGAGGCACGGGACCCTGTTGGCCTTGTTCAACTCAGGGCAGGCATGTCATGTTTGCTGAGTGAATGCAGGAGTGTTTCTTCTGCCTTCAATGTTTACAGTTTAGTTTGTGAGTGCATGTGTGGTGAAATTTGCACAACATAAAATTTATGATTTCAAAGAGCGTAAAGTTCAGTGACATTAAACATATCTCAAGGTTGTGTAACTAACTTTCACCACTATGTGGTTCCAGAACATTTTTCTCATCCCAAATGGGGGCCCTGTCTCCATCAGCAGTCACTGCCCCTTCTTCCTTCCCTCCAGCTTATGATAACCACCAATCTGCTTTCTGTCTCTAGGGTTTACCTATTTTGGACGTTACATACAAACAGAATCACGCAATATATGATCTTTGGTGACTGGCTTCTGTCACTCAGCATCGTGCTTTCAAGGTTCATCCACATTGTGGTGTGTGTCAGGGCTCCATTCCCGTTTAGGGCTGAGTATGGATAGACCCCATTTTGCTTATCCTTTATCAGCTGATGGACCTTTGACTTTTCGATGATGATTTATTTAATCTCTGACGACATGGGACCCGCCCCGTGTACCCGCTGCTGTATGGGTACCTGGCACATGGTCGTACTCTGGGGACACCTGCACAGTGAATGAGGCAGTGGCAGAGAGCCGCCCCACCCTGGCCTCGTGACTTTCAGCTGAGGGCTCTGCCCGCCCCCACCATGGGCACCCGGGGCCGCTGCCCACCTACCTGAAACCTGTGGGAGCTGAAGAGCTTCCTCAGTGTGCTCCTGAAGTCGAGGGGCCGCTTCGGCGTGGAGACAGGGGCCGCAGTTGGGTTGGCAGCTCTGCCCTCCTCGCCCGAGGCCGGTGTTGCTGGTGGCTGCTCCTCCTCCTCCTCCTCCTCTTCCTCGTTCTCCCATTTCTCGTAGTTGACGTTCCAGGCATGGTAGTCATCCCCAACGACGGTGAAGTGCTTCAAGAACTTGCTCATCCTCTCAGCGGGAGCCACCTTGGCCCTGCGGGTGACTGCCTGAAGGAAGGGCACAGTGAGCACTCAGGCAGGGTGGCCCTTGGAGCCCATCCAGACCATGCAGACCCCCCCGTCTCTCTGGCAGGGAGCAGGGCCGCAGCTGGAGAGGGCCGCAGGGGTGAAGCAGCCCCAGCGCTCAGAGCACCGTGCGAGCACAGAGACTGTGAGGTCACGGTGGTTTCTGGTGCTTTTATTTTTGGAATCTAGGTTCTTAGTGCCGGTGAGGCAACAGGAAACGCCAGACCCCATCAGGCCTATCGCTGTAGTCTGGTTGGTAGTAACCGACGGAATTGGTACTGCAGCTCAGTCACAAAATACCCACCACAGGCCCACGTGTAAAGCCCAGAAGAGCGGACCTATGGTTCATAAGCATCGCCATCTGAAAAACCGGAGGTGAGAGTCGGTGGGGAGGGGTAAGCCAAAAGTAAAAGTACCCACAGTTTCACAGAAAAGCGAAGGCCTGCCCCCCTTCACATCACAGCTCAGTCCTTGAAAGGTGAGCAGCAAACAGATTTTTCCTAAGTTCAGCCAGCACTGTTTTAGATACCCCATGGTCAATTGTTTAAAGACTGATGACTTCAAAGCAAAAAAACCAAATAATTCTCCCCACTTTCCCCAGGTAATAATTGTTTTATGGAGTTCAATAATGAAATCTTTCAGGTATGGGTACAAGAAAAGGCAATATGATCAATGGAATAGGAAAGGAGAGCCCAAAGCAGACCCCGGTTCCTCTGGGAACCTGGATGTCATGTTGGTGGCAGTCCAGACCAGTGGGAAAAGGCTGGAGAGGTTAGGACATCTATCTTTCTCAATTAAAAAAATAAATAAATAAAGTAAATAAAAGACTCCTCCCTCACACCACACACAGAATAAATTTCAGATGCATTAACATTAACATATATCAATGTATTCTTATAAAACTCTCCAAGTCTTAGAACAAAATACAGGCAAGTGTCTTTATGGTCTCAAGACAGGGAAAGATTGCTTAAATAAGACACAAAACACTAAAGATATAGACTCAACTCATCAAAACTAAAAGCTTTTATATCATACACACATACACACATACACACACAAACACACACACACACACCCCCTACAAAGACACACTGCAGATTGGGAATAAGTATCTGCAATGTACCTAATAGACAAAGATTTAGTATCCAGAATATATAAAGAAATCTTATCCCCAAAAGATAACTCCATGGGAAACTAGGTAATGGATATTAATAGGCAGGTCCCTTAAGAGGAAACCCAAATGGCCAAGACACTCGACTTCACTAGTCCTCAGGAAAATGCAAATGGAGGTAACAACCACACACCTTTCACTCTTTAGATTGGTCAAGAATTTGAAAGTCTGCAATGGCAAATATTGGTGATGGTGTGAAGCAATGGGGTCTCTTGAACACTGAAGATGCAAACACACACTGGCACCACTATTTTTTTGGAATGCAATATGGTATTGTTTTGTTAAGATGAAGTTGTCCATATCTTTCTTAGTGATTAGTGATTCTGTCCCCGGATAGGCACCAAAGAAAAATTCGCCCACGTGTGCTTGAATCAGTGACATGTTCAAGAATGTTCACTGTAAATGTTCACCTAAGTAGTGGGAGATGAATCTCCTCTATTCATGTGATGGAATACTATACAGCAGGTAAAAAGAAGGAACTGTGTCTCTTTGCATCACAGAGGACAACACTGGTACTCGCTCTGTAGCACTGAACACAGTAAATCGCTCCTTTCTTCAAACATTTCTCTCATCGGCTTCTGGGAATCCACACTCTCCTGATTTTCCTCCTGCCTCAATGGTTCCTTCTTGCCAGTCTGGCTTGCTGGATGTCTTAAGACGAAGACCTTGAATTTAAGTATTGGCATTCTCAGGGCTCGGGCCAACGACTCCCTCTTTTCTCCGTACTAAGTTCTTAGGGGGTCTCATTCAGCAGCGTGATATGTAAATACTATTCCAAATCCCAGTCTCTCCCCTAAACTCCAGATATGGTACCCAATTGTTTACAGCAGCAGTCCCCAACCTTTGTGGCACCAGGGACCGGTGCTCCTATGAGAATCTAACGCCTGATGATCTGAGGTGGACCTGAGGCGGTGATGCTAGTGCTGGGGAGCGGCTGCAAACACAGATGAAGCTTCGCTGGCTCGCCCACCCTTCACCTTCGGCTGTGTGGCCTGGTTCCTAACAGGCCATGGACCAGTACCGGTCTGCGGCTCAGGGGTTGGGGACCTCTGATTTATAGGACATCACCCTTAGTTATCTAATAGCTACCTTACACCTAAGCATGTCCAAAGCAGGATTATTCATTCATCACTCAAACCTTCTCCTTCTCAGTTTATGGCATTTCATTTGTCTGTTTCCTTAGGCCAGTGACTCTGGCATCATTCTTGATCCTCCTTTCTCTCACTCTCAAACACCTGCCTAACAGTAAATTTTGTTGGCTCTACCTTTAAATTACATTCCCAGTAAGACCAGTACTCCCGTCTACATTGCTATTATCTGGTTCAAACCATTCCTCCCCTGCCCTCTCTTGCCTGGATTACTGCAGCAGCCTCCCCGCCTCCTCCCTGTATCCACGCTCCATACGGCAAGCAGAAAGAACTTATTAAACATAAATGCGATAACGTCATGTCCTTCCTTGAAACCCTCAAATGTTTCAGCACCCCTAGCTCCTCTTCCTGATCCCAAGTAAATCCGGTGCCTGTTGGAATTCTCTTCCTCCTGGCTTACTCGCACCTTCTCTCAGGTCAGGCCTCTGCTCAAATATCACCTCTTCTGAGACCTTGTCCGGTCACCCTCCCCCAGTCACACTGCATTCCCCTTACCTGGCTTCATTTTTCTTTATTGCACTTATTGCTGCTGACATTATATATGTACTTGTTTATATGTTTATTATCTGCCTCCCCAGCTAGACTCTAAGCTCCATGAGAGTAGGACTTTTTCCATCTTGTGCAACTGTCCACCCAGTGCCTTGCACACAAAACACTCAAATATTTAAGTGACTAAATGAATACAGCAATGTGGACAAATCTTTAAAATTATTTTGAGTATAAAAGGAAGATATGGAAGAGCATTAACAATGTAATACCACTTAACCCATTTCCCATTCGCCCCAAGAACACTCGCCGGTAGTGCTTGGGGCTGCAGCATTTACCCCGAGATAATTCATGGATTACAGTCCAAACCTCACCCCCCCAAAGTTTGCCACAAAATATCTCACTTTCATTATTATTTTCACATTGCTCTAGTGTATCGATAGTCTTTGGAAACAAAGTAAAAATTTAAAAATACATGCAAAATATTACTATGTACTGCTCTTGGATTGTGTAAAAATGGGAGTGTAAACATACAAAAGACTGGGATTTCTGCTACTGACCATGACAGAGTAACTGGTATAAATAGCTATAAAACTGGATAAAATCTGTGAAAGTTACTGTGATCCCGAGAGAAAAGAAACATATGGGATGAGCACCACAACTGCCTTGGCTTTCTGCCTAGAGGTACTTTCTGGACTGTGGAGGCACAGATTATAGAGTTCAGGGCTACTGAGCCTCCCTCAGGAATGTGCATGGCAGAGGAAAGGAAGCTGTGCAAAGAAGGAGCTCCAGATTTGGACTTTGGCTGAGTCTTAAACTTCACATGTGCAGAGCAAGACTTCACGAGGCAGGACAAATTACAAGTTTTAGGGGGAAAAAAAGACTCTTGGAGAACTGTGAGCTGAATAACTAGCATAGACTACACAGGGCCGAGTGGGGAGATCTGCGAATTCCAAACAGCCCAGTGAGAGATCTCACTGAACACCGAGCATTCAGCAGGAATTCTAGAAAAGCCATGCTTATCAGTAAAACTAATCTAGCCCTACAGTTAGGGCTAGGTTAAGCCCATCCCAGCTAAGCCTGGAAAAGATCAAGCTGATCCCCAAGTAAATCAAGTGTCTGTTGGAACAAAACTCAATATTCCATTAGGGAAGACAGCAAAATACAATCAATGACATAACATTCATAATGTCCAGCATATAATAAAAAATTACTAGACAAAAAAATAGGCAGAAAATGCGGTCATAACCAGTTAAAAAAATTAGCTTCTTAGCTCGAAATGGACAGAGATAATGGAATTGGCCAACAAAGACTTGAAAATGACTTGAAAATAGTTATATAAACATGTTCAAGGGTTTCAAGGAAAACACGAACTTAATAAAGAATAGAGAATCTCAATAGAGAAATGGAAACTATAAAAGAGATACGAATACAACCTAAATGTCCATCAACAGGTGATTAGATAAAGAAGTAATGGTTCATATATACAATGGAATATTACTCAGCCATTAAAAAAATGAAATCCTACCATTTGCAATGACATGGATGGACCTAGAGGTTATTATGCTGAGTGAAATAAGTCAGATAGAGAAAGATAAATACCATATAATTTCACTTATATACGGAATCTAAGGAACAAAAAGAAC
This sequence comes from Pteropus vampyrus, assembly GCF_000151845.1. Lineage (NCBI taxonomy): Eukaryota > Metazoa > Chordata > Mammalia > Chiroptera > Pteropodidae > Pteropus > Pteropus vampyrus. The sequence goes on from NW_011888804.1 coordinate 2,125,366, forward strand.
AAACTAATCAAAAACAGACTCACAACTATAGAGAATAATCCAGTGACGGCCAGAGGGGAAAGAGTATCGGGAGGCTGGGAGAAAGGGGTTAAGGGTTAAAGAAGTACAAATTAGTAGTCGATAGATGGTCACGGAGATGGGAGCATGGCACAGGGAATGCAGTCGGCATTAAAGTAATGGCTATGTGGAGAGCCAGAGGAGAGAAACAGCAATTAGGGGGATCGTTTTATAAACTATATAAACGTCTAACCAATGTACTATATACTTGAAACTAATAATAAAATAAAATTTAAAAACAAAAAAAAAAATAAGAGATATGAATGGATACTTTAAAACTTAAAAATACATACATAAAATGAAAAAGCTGATTAGATGCTATAAGAAAGAAAAATCGTTGAACTTAAAGACACAGTAATAGAAAATATCTAGTGGAAGGATGGATAGAATAAGGCTAGGGGAAAAAAAAACAATGGAGCCTTCGAGACAATATTAAGTGGTCTAACATACAGGTACCTGGAGCACCAAAGGAGATGAGAGAGATTAGGCCATATAT
>NW_011888804.1:2127405-2137859 GCF_000151845.1 Pteropus vampyrus
CAAGCCTTCATCCTGTCACCCAGAAGACTGTGATGGCCTCCTTACAGATCTCTCCTTTGACCCAATTCTAGCACATTCTGTACCCAGAAGCCTGAGTGGGTTTCATAAGCCCTCACCTCTGACCACAGCATCTAATCATGCCCCTTCCCTGCCTTTTGCTCTTTGAATAAACATTCGAGATCCTTCACAGGATGTCTGTGGCCCGGTGGGGTTTGGCCTTATTTCCCTCCCCACAACCTGACCTGCTCCCCATGCTCCAGCTGTGCTGGCTGCCCTCTGTCCCCAAGTGTGCCACACTCCCCCCTCTGAGCCTCACACAGCCTCTCCCCTTAACCCGGAATGCTCCTCTCCCCGCTCTGGCCTTGGGTCACTCTCACTCATGCTTGAAGCCTCGGCTGAAATGCCCCTTCCTCAGAGAGGCCCTCCTTGACCCCTAAAATCTAAATCAGACCCCATCTCAATTTTTTTTTCTTTTTTCTTTTTTTATGGTGACATTGGTTAACGAAATCTGGTATCCTTCTCAATTTTATAACCTCTCTTTATACTCTACTTTTCCTAAAAGAGGCCTCATCACAATTTCTAACTAGAAAACATTTTGGTGCAGCTGTTTATTTATTACTTATCTCTCTGCATCAGCATTTAAACTCCACGAAGGCAGGGTCTTTGTCCCCTGAGTCACATGTGGCACCTGACCTAGAGCAGAAGCCCATCAAGCACCTGTTGGCTGAGGGCACTAGTACCCTGTCTCCCACGAGGGGCTGCAGCTTATCTGAGGTAAGACCCTTCCCCATTGCCCGGGTCCCCGGGCTGGCCTAGTGCCAAGCCTCCAGGTGGCTACTGGCCATAATTTCAACCTAAAATACCTCATTGGCAGATGGAAACCTCCTGTTCTAGTTCTCAGTATGGTGAGAGCCTCAGGGTGTTTTGCAAAAACCACATTTATATTTTACAGGAGAGGAAATTTTTCTTTCTGAAACCTTGTGACTAGTCAAGAAGCAGGTTTGAGTAATTTGGGATGAAAATATTTACGGCACCCAGCAGAGCAGAAAACAACTCTGGTTTTAAGTCAAAAACCTCTCATTCCAGAAGCAGAAACGTTCCAGAAAAGGGCAAAGACATAGCTGATCACGGAAACGTGGGCCTCGCAGCCTCACATCCCACCCGCCCTGCTAGAAACAACAGGACTGACTCGGCGAGTCGCACAGGGTTCAACCTCAGTGCCTGGCCCGGAGCAGCTCCTCCACAAGTGACGGCTATTCTCACCATTCTTCAACAACAAAAACTCTCATCTCCACTCCTCCAACTTCACCTCTGTCCGTGGATACCTCACGTCTCTGCTTCCCTGCCCGCAGCTGGCCTCTGCAACCCCCAGACTTTTCAATCACATGAACCAATATGTGGCTTAAGTCTACGTTGGGTTGTTTCTGTCACTTGCAACCCCGAGCATCTAGACCAGCAGAGTCTCTGGCACTGAACAGGCCCCCATCTCTATCCCTCTTGCATTAACCCTTGCTGACCCACTCTATCCTGATGCTACTCTCTCTGGGGTCACCTTTCCATATCAAAGACCACCCCTGTGGTTCCCACTCGGTGACGGTACTGCATCCTCTCACACAGCTGACTCGGTTCTTTTTCTGCAGTCTCGTCTCTTGATTTTTCTATCTCTGGCTGCCCTTCTCAGAGTCCTTTACGCTGTCCCTGTCCCCACACCAACTGAAGTCCCCTAGACCTGACCCTGTCCCGGTGCAGGGTGACTCCCCGCCTTTGGTGGTCTCAACGCACTTGTGTTCTCAGTGCTGCTCATGTTCAAATCAGGGTCTCTCTCCACCTGGATGTCTGGTATTCTGCCAGGTCGCCGGTGTGCTGTGACGCAGACTGAACGCATTTCTTATCTGTTCCCCACCATACCCACCGTCTTCCATTCATTCCCTAGGGCAGGGTGTCACATCTACCCTGCTGCCCAAGCCAAGAGCCAATGCCCACCCTCGGCTCCTCTCTCCCTTGGGCTCGTCAGTGTGACCTCCCACACACTGCTCACGCTCCTCCTCCTTCTCCATCTGACCCCTTCCTTCCCCTGGGAAGCCCACACCAGCCTCCTCACTCGGCCTCCTGCCTCCCATTCTCTCCCCACCCACCGCAGTGGCCAGCGTCACCTTTCTCCAGTGCCAACCTCGCTGTGTCCCTGCTGCCACCTACCCCCCACCACCTCATAACCTCCAGTTCCCCAACCCCCGCCTTCAGGACCAAGCCAGAGGGGTCCCCCGTCTCCTCCCTGCCTCCACCATTCTCCACCGTACAGAATGCCTCCCGGTTCTAGAACAAACTGCACTTTCTCTTGCTTCTAGGACTTTGCACGCTGTCCCCACTGTCTGGAATCCCCTCTGCCTGTCTCACCCTCGTTCTTTCAGGCTTCACAGACATCTAGATTTGATCTCCCCTGGGAGGCCTTCTTTAACCGCCGCCCGCTGGGCGAGGGCCACTTACTAGTGAGCACTTTGAACGGGGAGGGCGGACACTCTCCCTCCCTCGGTCACAGAGAGAGGCTCAAGGAATAGCTAATGACTGAATTAACGAAAACCGGCAGGAGCGACCCCCTCAAAGAGAAATGAATTGCCTACTTCTCTTTAACACGTGACGGGTAAAATTACTAGCTGGGAGAAAGAGGGGAAAATGAGAAAAACAGACTTAGAAGAGATGAAGAAAAAAATTGGCCTCACGAATGCCTATTTTTACAGGCTCCGAGGCTGCCGTCTGTAGGAGGGGGAAGTCCCTATTTCATGGTCATCAGGCAATCACAGAAAATGGCACTTTTTAAGAAAGTCAGCCAATTCAGCCAATTCCCAATTCCCAGGGCCCAATGTCCCTTAAGTCCCCATTTCCCCCCTCTCCCAAGAACTTATTTTTGGGATCCGATGTGGTCATTAATCAACACCTCCACTTCCAAACGCTAACAAGCCACAACAGCCGTGATATCTATTGTTACTGATTATTACATTAGTTGTTATATTAACACACCACTAAGTTCTTTAAATGCGCTATTTCATTTAAATTCCTAACAACCCTCTGAGGTTGAGGTCATCATTTTGGGTCTTGGTGAGGGAGGTGACATGTTCACAGACATGCACTTGGAAAAATGACAGAGCCGAGATCTGACACCTATGCCGTGTGACTCGGAGCCCACGCGTTAGAACTCATGGCCGAGAAGAAGCCAGGCAGCTGCTGACTGGACAGCTGCCCGCTAGGAGGGTGTAATGGGTTGCACTGTGGCTGTCCCAAAATTCATGTCCACCTGGAACCTCAGAACATGATCTTACTTGGAATAGGGATCTTTGCAGATGGAATTAGTTAAAGATCTTGAGATGAAATCATCCTGGATTTAGGCTGAGCCCAATCCAACGACCCGGTGTCCTTATAAGAGGAGAAGACACACAGAAGACAATCCCCTGAGGAGGTGGAGACGGTGACTGCAGTGACGCATCTACAAGCCAAGGCACACCAAGGACTGTCGGCAACCGCCCGAAGCTGGGAGACAGGGAAGCACAGACCTTCCCTCGGGAACTCCGGGAGGAGCCAACCCTGCCGACACCTTGATTTTGGACTCCTAGCCCCCAGGACTGAGAGAATACATTTCTGTTGTTTTAAGATTCCCAGTTTGTGGTCATTTGTCATGACAGCTCCAGGAAATTAATACAGAGGGCATGTGCCCAAGTCGGCTTATGATCCCCTGGAGTAAGCGAGCTCTTTCTGAGGTCACAAAACCACCTGGATGAAGCCTTCTTCTATAGCTGATCTGGGTAGCAGCTGCTGCTTTTTGCTCACAGCTTACAGGCCACCCCCACTCCCACTGGCTCTCCCTTGAGGCTTATAACAGTCCTGAGAAGTAGGCAGTCTTTCCATTCTGCAGAAGGGAAAACTGAGGCACAGGAGGAGAGACCAATTGTCCAAAGTTACACGGTGTGGCAGGTGGACAGAGGTATAGGGAAGGAGACACTGCTGTAGGCCACCTGGAGGACATGTAAATGGGTATGCCCTTTTTAGGTGAGCAATCGGGTAGTTTCTTTCATCTTTTGAAAATATGAGTCTCTCCAATGTGCCAGGCATGGGAGTGAAGAAGGGGATAAGCCTTAAACCAGTTTCTATCAAAATTTAAAGTGTCCCAAATCATGTGACCTGGCAAGGTGACTCACACGAGCACACGGATGCTCGCTGCAGTCCTGCTACAACAGCCCAAACCTGGAAATGACCTCAGAGTCCATCGTTAAATACACGATGGCAGACCCACGATGCAGAATACTACACGTAGAAGGTAAGAATGCAGTCAGCCCGTGTACCCACAGGCACTCGCATAGAAAGGTGTCCTTGATCTACAGGTAAGTAAAAACCGGCTTGTTTCAGACTGGAATATACCGTATAATTCCACTTTGGTTAAAAGCAGATAAAAATCAACGACCCAAACCAAATGGTTATCTCTGGGAAGGGAGTGGACTTGGAGGGTGACGAGAAAGTTTCAAAATGTTTTTCTATTGGGTTTAACCACAAGAAATAGTCATTTTTGGAGGCAGATCCATCCTGCAGAGAATTGAGGGGTGAATGAAGTATTTGGGGGAAGGGAAGGAAGGAGAATGAATATATATATGCATACATACCCAATACATACATAACTGGAATCTCTGAATAGGGAAACCAAAGGAACAGAATAGTTTAAGATATAACTCAAGAAAACTTTACTGAAATAAAAGACTAAAAAATTACTGTTTTTGTAGGTCAAAACTGGTAGAAATGGACAATTTCATGTGATTCAACCTGATATATACTAGTCTAGTTTGCTGTTTTAATTTCTTATACTGAGAATCTGTTTATGTAGAATTTTTTTAAAGAAACAAACAAAAAAAAACCATAAGTGGTAAAGTCAATATATGAATTCAAGTCTACCGGCTAATTAGGGGGAAATATAGCAGAAAAGCTGGATTTTTAAAGCAGAAAGAATAATGATATTGTAAGAGGTGGAATCAAGGTTCTGAGATGCAATCTCCTCCTGCTTAGCAGATGGGGAAACTGAGGTTCTGTAACATGGCAACCGCCACTAGTCAGTGCACAGTTCATGGACGTGCACCTGGGTCTCTTGTCTTCTGGTTCAGGGGGTCCTAAGACACACCCAGGCAAGATCAGAAGTGGCCTCCAATCCCTGCCTTCCCTCTCTCCCCCGCGGCCCACTCGTCACTAAGCCCAGTGCATTTTAGCATCTAAACGACCCTGGAATCGATGTCTACTTCTCCCATCCTCTGCCACCACCCTGGCCCTGCCTCATCCTCTCACAAAGAAGACATCCCAGCTCCTTGCTGCTCTCCTCGTCACTCTTGCATTCTCAGAGGCAGCTAGACAGCACTTCTTGAGACATAACCATGTCACTCCCCGTGCAGAAAAAGCCTGAGGCTGCTGTCCTTAGGAAGGCCTGCATGGCTCTTGGCTGGTACCCGGAAACTTGGGATTTGGAGAGGGTTCCCTCCGTGCCCTGATGGAGAACAGCTCGCTGTGCTTATACTGTCTGTATAAACAAAGCGTTTTATGGTAAACACCTGCTCTCCTTCCATGAGTCTGGAATTCTTATAAGCACTGGGCAGAAGGTGCCTGTGTGCCCAGCCCCCAGTGAAAACCTTGGGCACTGAGTCTCTAACAAGTTCTCCTAGTTGCCAACATTTCACACGCATTGTCACAACCTACCGCTGGAGGAATTAAGTGTGTCCTGTGTGACTCCACTGGGAGAAGGCTCTGGAAGCTGGAGCCTGGCTTCCTCTGGATGTCACCTCATGTACCTTTTCCCTTTGCTGATTTTAATTTGTGTCCTTTTGCTGTAATAAATCTTAGCCATGAGTCAAACTGCATGCTGAGTCCTATGTGCCTTCCTAGCGAATCACTGAATCTGGGGGTGATCTTGGGCACCTCTGACACACTCCCTTACTTAAAGCTCTTCTTCGGCTTCCCGCCGCTCTTAAAAATAAAGACCTAAGTGCCTTGCAGAGGCCCACGCCTATTCTGCATGCTGTGTCCTCTGCCTATCTGACCTCACCATTCGCCACCCTCTGCTCTGGCCAGACTGTCTCCACTCGGCCCCCTGTACTTGACAGGTTCCTTTAACCACAGGGCCTTTGCACACTTTTCTCTGCCTGAAATTCCCACCCCTCTTCCACCTTGTCATTTACCTTCTTTTCTTTCCCCCTTCATGAGATCTCCCTCAAGTATCCCCGGTGCAGGAAGCTGAGCAGTTACCTCCCCCGCCCCTCCACCCCAGCCCCGCCCCCTCGCTGTCACTCGAGGCCCTACACTACTCCCCCGTGGAGTCAGGTCCACCTGGGTGTGCCACTGCTGGAGTCTGTCGCCCCCATCAGGACAGAGACCAGGTGGGCTCCTTCTCGTGCCCTATCCTGTGTCCGGCTGACTGCAGTTTCCCACTAAGCATGCCTGGAGGGTTGACAGCATCCCTGGCTGGAAGACTCCCAGCAATAAGCTCAGGGACCCCAGTGCCACGCCCCACCCTAGCCCCTGGGGCTTTGTGTTCTGAGGAATGCCTATTTTTAAAATCAGGGAAGTCCTTAAATAAGTGTAACAGTTTTTCCTTCTCTAGGGTGAGGAGGAAGTTTGAGGTTCACAAAACCAGCCACCGTGGTGATGGCTGACTAGCTTGGGGTATGGGGGCTGCTTATGGGCTGAGGGGCCCAACTGGCGGCCCAGGTACCCCCCAGAGCCAAGCACTCCAGCGTCTCCTTTATCTGCAGGGTCAGAATCCCTCCTGTCTTGATAAGAGTCTGCCAACCCAAAATGACCATGAGGCTGGGTGCAGATGATGTGGGAAGTGGTATCTATAGTAGTGCAAACGGTAGTGATTGTAAGTAGAGCACCTGCCACTTCTGAGCTCTGTGCAAGGCCCCCTTTATAACATACTGCAGAAACTCCATGAAGTAGGGGCCTGAATCTCCATTTACAGGTGAGGAAACCGGGAACAGAGAGGCCAAGCAACATGCCCCAGGTCACACAGCCAGAGCTCAAAATCCTACCCAGGCTGCCTGGCCCAGAGCCCCCTCCTTTTGTTTACAAAAGCATCGAAAGAAAACGAAAGCACAGAAAAAAACGCAGTTATCCAGCTAGAAATTAAAACCTGTCCCCAGTGTGAATGAGTCATCAAGACACCCCTTGTCCCCCAATGTCTTAGTGATGCTTCAGCAGTGGAAAGGCTAGAATAAACAGAGTTCAGGGCACCCCTCTTTCTTGTACAGTGGCTGTCACCCTGGCTGCACACAGAAACCACCTAGAAACTCTAAAGAACCCCGATGCCTGGGTCCTAGGCCCTGAGTTTGATTCAGTTGGTCTGGGGGTGGCCTGGGGTGTCAGGATCTCCCATGAGCGGCCCAGGTCGAGAACCAGCACCACAAATAAACCCGGGGCCTCCAGAGGCCTCGTGAGAAATGAGCCAAAGGGCTATGAGGCTTTCTAAGCACTCCTGGCTCCTAGGTTCCCCAGACGCGGCTGGTGACACAAAATCATCTGAGATGGGGACCAGGTCAGCTGATGGGCTGCAAAGCCAGCTTATCCTCATGATTGAGCCCACAGCCCTGTGCCGAAGGGTTGGCTGCAGTCGAGCCTCCAGCCAAGTGCTTTCCGAGCTCAATTTTGTTTCATCCTCACGACTCTATCAGAGGCTATTGCTCTCGTTTTGCAGAAGAGGAAAGCTGAGGCTCCGAGGGTAGGAAGGCGCAGGCGCAGAGGGGCGCTCTGAGGAGGGCAGGTGTCCCCAGCCCGCTCAGCCCCTCTCAGCAGAGCTGGTTACAGCAAATCAGGTCTGAACCACGGCTAAAACCCCCACCGGTTTCTCCTGTGACACAGCTGTTTTTCTCTCAAACAGCTGGGGAGCTGAACAATCACAAAGCTCCTAAAAGCAATTCTACTAAAACAGTGTTTTAAAAACACAATTTACTCCCTAAGGGTAAATTTCTAAAAGGAACTCGGTCTTTGAATCAGTAACAGACTTATTTGCTATAAGTGGTCCTGGCCCAGTCTTCCCCAGGTCCCCCCCAATGCCCCTGGACCAGCCCCTCAAAATGGGCCTCTCTGTGATGACATAGGCTCCCTGCACCAGGAAGTCCCCAGGCAGATCCTTGGCTCTGCATTCCAACCCTCTGCTTCCTCTGCTGGGTCTGTGCCCTCCACACTCCCCCTCACACTCACCTGGACCTCCTCCCCAGCTTTACCTGCTGTCATTTATTGCAATGAGCAGAACTTCACCCTACGTAAAATTCTTTCAGGATTGATATTGCAAAAACATGTACAAAAGGAAATAAATTCATAATAACCCCAACACACCAAACTTATCATCATCCGCCTACCTCTCTGCCTAATCCATGTCTTTTACAGTTATAATCAGAGTGCAGACAATTATGGATCCTGTTTTTCCCACTAAGTTATACACATCAGACTTAGACCGTTTGGCCAAGAAACTTACCAAAGAGTCAATACTCTCACAATTGCATTTTCCGACTGTTCCTCATTTTTAGCACTTTTATTAATTTTAAGATCACATTTTATCATTTTAACATTTCCGAAATCTGCATGTGTTTTACATTTGACTAGTTTCAGCGCTGTGTCACATTTTATCTCGGTAAATGGCGGCACTGTTTTTTCTTCTTCATAGTACATAAAGTAACAGTGCGTCTACACTCAATGGTGTCTTATGCACTAAAAAATATGGTGCTGTCAATTATGCTTTTTCCTTTTTACTGGTTATTTCCTTTCCTGTAAGTGAGATGAACAAGTTTGATCATAAACATTTTCATGATTCCTGATAACAGTGTCAAAATTCTTTTCCTGAATGGCTGTGTAGGCTGACCTAGTCCCTCTCTAGGTGTAGGAATTAGCCAGAGGTGTAGGAATTCACCACAGTACAACTAGCACCAAGCATTTCCGCTTGCTTTTTTGGTTCGCCTGATTTAATAGTGAACTATAAATGAAGGAAAGTGTGAGCTGTTTCCATTTGCCTCTCTCTGGTTAAAAACCATTGGAACTCATAGGTGTTTCCCCTCTATCCTGTTAGAAACGCCAAACAGAATTATCTTCTCAAGGCTGGGAGGTCCCAGAGTCCACTTACCTTTTCATTCCAGGTGGCCATTTTCCTGTTGACTCCAGATCTGGAAAATGAGAAAACATTTGTCCAGATCTATCATACTGCTATTGTTTGCCTTAGTATGTGTTTTGCAACATTTTCTTACAATTTTTTAAAAAAACTTACATGTCTGAAAATAGTAAACAATAAAGCTCAAAGTGTATGTAGAAGGATGTACATCTTGGGGATTCCCAAAAGAATTAGAAACAGGCAGTCAATCAAATACATGTACCCAGAATTCAAATGGTTGGAACAACCCAAGTGTCCACTACCATATAGATGGATAAAATAAGATGTCATAGTCACACAGGGAATGTTATCCAGCCATAAAAATAAATGAAATACTTTTGTAATATATACAAATGTCATTGTTATACACCTTAAACTAATATAATCTTATATGTCAATTAGTGAGACCTCAATAAAATTTTAATTAATAAGAAGAAATGAAGTACTGACATGTGCTATATCAATGAAACCTCTAAAATATTATGCTAAGTGAAAGAAGCCAAAAACAAAATATCACATATGACACAATTCTATTGATATGTATTATCCAAAATATGCAAATCTGTAGACAGAAAGCAGATTGGTGGTTGCCAAGGGCGGGGTGTTGGTGGTGGGGGGAGAGGCAATGGGGAGTCACTGCTTAATGGGTATGGGGGTTTCTTTTTGGGGTGATGAACATGCTCTGGAACTAGACAGAGGTGGTGGCTGCATAACACTGTCGATGCATTAAACACCACTGAATTGTTTACTTTACCAAAGTTAGTCTTAAGTTACATAAATTTCACTCTAGTTAAAAAAATCCATAGATTACAGCGCTGAGATTGCTCTGGAAAGCAGTGAAGAATCTAAACATCCACCAACAGGGGTCTTGTTAAGTCAGTGAAGGTCTATCTGAGCAGTGAGAGAGCAGTGCCATTAAAGCTTCATATGTGGATGAGGAAGGAAGTGAATACAGTAAGGCCCCCCATCTCATTAAATCACAACGTGTAGAGCATGATCCCATCTATGTGAAAAGGTTACAAATGCATTTTTTAAAAGTCTGCAAGGATATAGCCAGACTCTTCACAGTGGTTTCTACTGGAGGAAAAGGGAGTGATTTTGGGAGTAGGGTGGTTATTTCTCCTCTCTTAGCTTTTAGGTCTGAACTTTTACAATGACTATGTGTTACTTTTTCAAAATTATTTTTAATGTAGGTGACATATACATGTAGTAAAAATTTAAATAATACAAAAAGATATACTGTGACAAGTAAGCTTCCTTTCTACCCATTCTTCCCAGAAGTGGTTACTCTTAC
>NW_011888804.1:2139158-2153564 GCF_000151845.1 Pteropus vampyrus
AGTAAAAATTTAAATAATACAAAAAGATATACTGTGACAAGTAAGCTTCCTTTCTACCCATTCTTCCCAGAAGTGGTTACTCTTACCAGTTTCCTACTTAGCCTTCCGGAGCATTCTGTGCCTTCGTAAGCACGTACATATTTATTATTCTCTTTCTTTTTTTTTTCCTTAAACAAACAGGAGCCCACACTACTCTGAACCTTGCTTATTTCCCTTTAGGGTGTGGTAGGCTGAATAATGGTCCCCTGGGGATGCACACATCCTAATCCTAATCCCTAGGGATTTTGCAGATGTGATTAAAGGATCCGGAGATGGATTATCTAGGTGGGCCCAATGAATCAGAAGGGTCTTTACAAACAGAGCAGGAGAATCAGATGTAGAAGGAGATGCGACTATGAAAGCAGAGACTGGAGTCAGAGAGAGATGTGAAGATTTTAGGCTCCTGGCTTTGAAGATAGAGAGAAGGGGTCATGAGCCAAAGAATGTTGGTGGCCTCTAGAAGCTGGAAAAGGCAAAGAGACAGATTATCCCCTAGAGCTTCAGAAGCAATGCAGCCCTGCTGACACCTTGATCTGGGCTCCCTAAGGCTGATTTTGCACATCTGATCCTCAGAACTGTAAGATAATGTGTTGTCTTAAGCTATCAGATTTATGGTCATTTGTTACAGCAGCCATAGGAGGTTAACACAGTATCTCAGAGGTCGTCCCATGTCAGTCTGTCTAGATCAAGTGCACTGTTAGGAGTGACTGACAGCACAGGATTCCGCCCCCCACCGGAGGCGTGTGCCTAGTCCCACCAGTGACCAACTCGCAGGTGGTTTCCCAATCTTTGCTGCCCCAATGTTCCAATAAAGAACCTGGCACGCTGTGTGTCACTTCTATGATTTTTTTAAAAAATTACCATTTAAAAAAAAAATTCACCAAGACTTCAAAAAAAAAAAAAAAAAGAGTTCTTTCTCTCCCCACAGCACCATGCCAAGGGACTTTCAAAGAGTTTCTTGCTGGTTGACTGGCAGAGCAGTTTCTGCAACCAGCGGAGGTTGGTTCCGCGTGTTCCTGTTCCAGCCCCTGGGGCATGTCACCCTGATCTCACGAGGGGGGCTCAAGTGGAACCATCGCCACACGTGAAGGTGAAGGGGAGAATTAAGGTGCCGTGGACATTTCCGTCTTTCATAAGTACAGGAAACAGAACTAGCACCTACCTAGAAAAATACCCAGCTTCAGTAATTCAAGCAACAGAAAATTTAAACCTAACATGACTTCTCCATTAAAAGAGACAAAACAAATAAAAATGAGAACACCCAATGCTTGTGGGGCTGTAGAAAGACTTGCACACATTGCCAGGGATAAGTTTTCTAAACAGCCACCTGGTAGTAAGTGGCATGTGCCTTCAGAATGATCACACCCTTGACTTCAACAGTTTGGGAACTATATATGTCAAAAGAGATCACTCGGTAGCAGAAAAAAACAAACAAACAAACATGTGCAATTTGCACAAAAAAATGTTTAAAGCTAAGCTGGTATTACGGCTAGAAGCTGGAAACAGCATCCAAGCCCCGATTTAAGGAAAAGCTGAGGAAGGCAGTGGGTGGTTAGGAGGAATGGCAACTCGGAGGTCTATGCAGAAAGAATGCCGTGAGGCAATGAGGAGAACTCTGAGGGTTGTACACTCTGCTTGCAACTGTACAAAATTATCAGACCTTTTACCGTGTGCCAGGCAGAGTCCTGGGTTCTAGGGAATCTGAAGGGAAGAGGCAAGAAAAAGATCAGGGCCCTGGTAGGCTGACATTTTAGCCGGTGAGACCAACGAGGAACCAAGGGAAAAACATGAGCAAGGAATCATCATCCAGGTCTAAGCAAGGGAAGACGGAGAAACGGTAATGCAACGGGGTGCAAGCGCGTGTGGCTCTGGCAGTGGGGTGGTCAGGGCAGACTTCTGAGCCTTATAGGGTGGTCCCTGAATTGCAAGGATGTTAAGTTACACGAAGATGGCAGGGAAGGACATTCCCAAGAGGAAGAGCACGTGCAGAGGCCCTGAGAGCAGAGAACTCGGGCATGGCCAAGGAGAGAGCTGTGGCTGCACTGGGCAGCAGGGTAAGAGGATGGTGGTGGGAGAGGACAGTCGGGAATTAAGCAGGCCCCCTCAATGCTGAGGGTCTGGGGGTCGAGGTGGGAGCGCAGAGGAGCAGCCAGATACAGAATATGCTGAGGGTAGAACGTGCAGTGGGGCTTTGATGTGGGGGTGGGCCTTGATGTGGGGGACGAGGAGAAGAGCAGGCTGGGGGGCGAGGAGAAGAGCAGGCTGGGGGGCAAGGATACTCTGGGCTTCCTCCTTCTTGCTAAAGCAGTGGCGGGGGAGGGCTTGGGGGATGCAGAGAGGTTCTGGAATTGTGCAAGCTGCAGCTCGAAGATTTTCAAAACCCTGCTCTTACCAGCCTTTCCTCGAGGGGGTCAGAGAGGGAAGAAGTTGCCATCCCCAGCCTTGGTCTTACTCAAGAAGCTCCAGCTGCTTGGCGGGGCTGCCCGGAAACACTGCAGATCTCAGACAGCTCTGACTGACCCGAGGTTAAAGGTGTCCAGGACAGAGAAGTGCTTCAGAGGGGAGGGGATGGAGCTGGGCGCGGGTGGGGCCCGGCACTAGGCTAGGCCTTCACACCAGTCATCTCATTTAATCTCAGCAATCCCATAAGGTGGGTGCCACGCTTAATGCCATGGGACAGATAAGAGGTACAGAGAGGTAAAGTCTCATGGCTAAGCCCAGAAGCGCCCCCGGGACCCAGAGGAGGTGCTGAGATAAGGCCTGGGAGTTCCCGGAGGGGGCTGCACTGCTCCCCCCACTCCTGGAGTTCAACCTGACTGCAACCCACCATTCAGATTCCTCCCACCTGTTACCCAGGAGAAGGATTTGCTGCCCTGGGTGTCCTTCCTTCAGGGTGGCTGGCTCATTTCAGCCTCCTCCTAGGATACCTGGCATTGGCTTTATCCCTCCCACCCCCCAACCCCCACTTCTCTCCCTAGAGTCTGGGGGCGGGGCAGGGATGGGGAATAAAGGAACTCAGGGCTTCGTACCCACCTGGGTGTGTAAGTTCTGGCTCTCAGTCCTTTGGCTGCGTGACCCAAGGCAAGCAAATGGCGTGGCCTCTCTGAGTCTTGGTCTCTTCACCTGTAAGAGGATGACAAGGATGGTTGGTACCTACCTCACCCTCACGTGCTGCTGCTGCTGCTGCCTGGCGTGAGCTGAAGTCAAGGCACCTGGCCCAGACTCCGGACGAAAGGGTAGTTCTTAGCAATACCCCCATTTCCAATGGGAGATGACTGAGGCCGAGAGGGGCTTCGCGCCCGGGTCCCGTGCATGTCGTTTCCCGTTCTGCCCCTCTGATGGACTCCAGCACCCCCTGGGCAAGGCAGGGGTCCCCGGGGGAATCTGCCCGCCCGCGTGGGCCCGCGCTGGGAAACGCTGGAACCGAGGGCAGCTGGGGCGGGCTGGGATCCCGCGGGGTCCCAGCAGGATGGCGGGAGGCCTGCTCCCCTCGGAGGACGCGGGCCGAGGGGCCGCACACCGGAGGGGGCCCGCCCCCGCCCGGGAGCACTCCCCCCGCGCCCCGCCAGCCCGCGGCCGCCGCTGCAACTGCGAGCGCGGCTGGGGCCGGGGCCCCCCGGGCCGCCCCTCCGGCCCCTCCGCCCTGTCCCCGCCCCCGTCCCCGCCCCGTCCCCTCCTCCCCGTCCCCGCCCCCGGCCGCCCACTCACTCCGTCCCGCCGTGGCCTCTGGCTCCAGCCTGTGTCTCGGTCCCAGGGTCCTCGTTCTTGCCTGTCTATCGACCCACCCTCTTGATCTCCAGCTTCCCCCACCCAGCCCCCTCTGGCTCCGCAGACTCGAGCCCGGCCGGGGCCTCCCGCTGTCCCGCAGATGGACAAAGGCCAGCAGGACGGAGGCGGGGGGGCGGGAGGGGGAGGATAGGTCCATCCCCTTCTCCACCACACACACTTGGGAAGCAGGACCTGGCTTCTGGCGGCCCCCCCCCCCCCAAACTCTTGCTTGCTTAGGGGTGGCCTTGCTTGCTCCCTGCACAGTATCTGGCATGCGGGTGTGGCGGGGCAGAATGTTCTAAGGGGGAGCGACCAACCTCGAAGCTGTCAGGATGTCCCTGGATGGGGGCTGAGGCTAGAAGTGAAAAGGGGGTGCCCTGCTCCAGGGCCGGTATTGACAGGCGCGCGGAGCCTTCCTGCCCGCAGCCCTTGCTCAGGCCAACGACTCCTCACCTGCCGGGCCCAGCTGTGAAGTCCCTCCCTTGTGGGCTCTCTTTGCCCAGGCTTCGCCAGCACTTTATTCATGCCTTATTTCTGCCGCTTTGCTGCTCACACTGGAATCAGTGGTTCCATTAGCCTCGGTCTTCCCCCAAAGGCCATTTGTCCCAAACTTCCTAGGCCAGAAGCCGTCTATCTTCTGCACACCTCCCTGCTTCTGGTTTAGCTCGGATTGCGAGGAGCCTCAATTCCCTGGAGTTGAATTCGTTTATGGCAGCTGTAACAAAGTCACCACAAACCTAGTGACTTAAAACAACCTTTAAAACAACACATCTCTGGAGGTCAGAAGTCCGGATGGGTCTTGCAAGGCAAAAATCAAGGTGCTGGCAGGGCTCTGTTCCTTCTGCAGGCTCTGGGGTGGGGATGGGGAGCTGTGGGGGGGATGGATCCATTCCTTGCCTTTCCAGCTTCCAAAGGTTGCCTGCCTTCCTCGGCTCCTGGCTGCATCACTCTGACCTCTGGATCATCATCACATCTTCTCTAGTTCTGACCCTTCTCTCTTCCTCTTAAAAGGACCCCTGTGATTTCATGGGGCCCACCTGGTCATTCAGGATAACCTCCCCATCTCCAGATCCTTGATTTCATCACATCTCAAGTCCCTTTTGCCAGGTAAGGTATCATATTTACAAGTTTTGGGGGTTAGGATGTGGGTATCTTTGGGAAGCCAGTAGTTGGCACACCACAGGGCTATTGTTTCTATTAGCTTCTACTGAGTCCCTCTTCTCCATCCTGCCTTCCACCTCCTGCTGGGCAGCAGGCTTTCTTAAAACATCTTGGTTTGATCTGACTTCTCAGCCACATTTTATGATTACAATAGTCCCATTCCAGTCCTGAAGGCATGGTCTGGTCCATTTTAAACTTCAACCTTGTGTTTAACTAAAAACTCCCCTCCCCCTCTAGGTCCAGCTGGACAAGTGGAGAGGTCGGGTGGACTGGTCCTTCCAGTCTTCCTCTGCGTTCGCTCCCTCACGGATGAGGAGAGAAAAGGGGGCGGGAACAGGTATCAGACATCCCCTCACCTATCTGCCCACCTGGAAGCTGCAGGCCTCTTTCTGTTGGTTTGAACAACTGTCTCGCCTGCAGTTATAAGCTTCGTACAGACAGGTGCTGGCCTCGACAGGTCCTTCTAAGGCAAGGTTCAAACCCTGCCGCCGGCTTGAGCCTCTGGCTGAAGCCTGCTGGAGGCACCATTCCTTTCTCCTCCCATGTGCTGCCTCTTTGCCCCACATGGCAGTGGGCCTGGGAAAGCCTGCAGCTTCCAACCTTGCCTGTGGCCTGAAGACTGGAGCCACCAGCAGGAACCTATTTCCATACCTTTTAAGGATCAGGATCCTGAGGGAGCAGGTCAGCAAGTCTAGAGAATTTACTAAAGTTCTCAATATCACTGTCTTTACTGAAATCCTTCTGTTACTCAGTCTTCTCAGTGGACAAGAAAAGATACATCTTTATCCCCAGCATAGAGTTGGGCACATAGTAGGTGGTTTATATTCCATGATATAATTATGCAATAGCGTAGATTAATAAATGAATATTCAGCATAATAGATAAGGGTGCCCCCCCCCCTTGGGGCTTCTCTTCAACACTGAACTGAAGATCCCAGCCAATGCAATAAGGCAAGAAAGGATGGGTACAAAGATTGAAAAGAGAAAAACTGTCATTTGCAAATAATGTAATTGTCTACCTAGAAAATCCAAGAGACTCAACAGTGTAGTATTGGATACCTACTGTGTGGTAGGCCCTTTCTGGAAACTAAATATGAGATGGAGGAGCAGCCCTTCTCAGTGAGCTCCCAGGGAGGTTGGGGAGCTGAGGCCAGCAATCCTCAGGGCAGGGTCCCCTGCAAAAGAAAGAATCCAAGAGGTCCATAAACTTGGATGGGAAAACAATTACCTCTTTATCTCCATTAACCATTAACTGAAATTTAGCATTTTTTTTTTTCAGTTATGAATGTAGGCAACAAACCACAGCTGTATTAGCAGTACCTATGACTTCGTCATCAGTCAAAGTCATAAGTGTTTTCAGGTCACAATATGGTATTTGTAAATATCTCAAAATATAACTTATACTCACCACTACTTCAACGTGACGTAGTTACTGAACCAGCTCTTAGTTCTTAGTTTTATATGCTCGCAAAGAATTTCACCTATTACTTCACTACGATTTAAAAAATAATAGCTGCATTTCAAGATAACTGGTGTCCTTTGTAATATGATGCATTCTAGTTCATGCATTTGAAACATTCTGATAAGAGGACCCATGTTACAAGACGGATTAGGAACTCCTGCTGTAGAGGAAGGACTTGCTCTCTGGTTTGGGCAATACTCGCATGGTTCTCTTGCACAAGGGACCCTCCCCCTAACCCCCACCCACATGGGTCACATTTCTTATCAAGGAGCAAGCCCAGCTTGTTTCAGTATGTGTCAGTCCTTGTTCTAGGAGCTTTCTGGATGTCCCGCCTTTGAATGTCATGGAGCATTCTGGGGAAGCTCTAAGTGTGGCCCTTGGGTCTGGGCCTACTTGTGCCTAGAACAGCTGGCACCAGGCTAGGGCAGCGGCTAATTCCGGCTTTGCCCAGTGGGAAGAGATAGGGCTGCCTCTGCTGATTTTGCTTCCTCCAGGGCAGTGTTTTCAGCTGTTGCAGTTGACCACTTCCCTTCCTAGGGGGAAAGCCAGGTCTGGCTCTAGGAGAACGTGCAAAGATGGAAAGGAGAAGAGAGAAGTAGATCTCAGCCAGGGCTGTTTGAATTTCCCAGAGTTGCGTGTGCCGTCTGAGTCCAGAGGCTCCTTTCCCAGCCTGTAAGAGTCATCTACGGAAGTGACAGCCACACAAGGTCATCTGCACAAGGCTGAGTCGTGTACCTCTGTATGATAATGTAGCTCATTCAAAGGTCCCAGCTAACTCTGACCCCTCCCCCTTCTCTGATACTCAGCTCAAACTTCTGCTCCGTGGTTCAGAATCACGCGGAAGAGTAGAAAACACATAGGAGGTGGCATCAGCGACACTTGCTTTTAGATCCTGCCTCCATCTCTTCCCTTGCTAGCTGGCTGATCTCTCATGGACTTAGCAAATAATTTCTGAGTGCCAGCTATGAGTTGGCACTGAGGACACAGAGATGAATGGGACAGACAGGTCTCACCGCCTCTCATCGAACTTCCTCTCTACAAAAAGACCCAATGATGGTATTATGAAAGAAATGACCAGGAGGTTACGGCAGAGAACGGTGGTGTGGGTAGAGATGAGGCCCTACCAAGGTAGGGTGGTCAGGGAAGGCTTCTGCGACACTTATTACTAAAAGCTGATGTAGAGCCGACCATAAAAAGGAGAAAACCTTCTAAACGGAGAGAACAGTATGTGTAAAGGGCCTGAGGTGGGAGAAGCCTTGGCCTGGTGAGAAACCAAAAGGAGGCCAGCATTACAGAGACGTGATAGGAAGGGAAGAGAGTGGTGAGAAGTAAGGCCAGAGAGCAAGGCAGAGGCCAACAGGAGGGGCTGGAGTTCGTGCAAAAGCACAGGGCTTGGGAATTTTAAGCAAGGGAAGGGTCACAGTTATCTTTGGCGGGGGCGGCGGGTATGGTAAAATGCACATGTTATCATTTTAACCATCATACAGTGTATGTACAATCGGTGACATTTAGTATATTCATACTGATGTGCAACCTTTACCAATACTCAGTTAAAGAACTTTTCCATCATCTCAAAAGGACACTTCATACCCTTAAGCAGGTACTCCCCATTCCTGCCCTAAGCACCCACTCATCTGCTTTCTGTCTCCACGGATTTGCCTCTTCTGGGAATTTCATGTAAATGGGAGTAGACAACATGTGGCCTTTTGGGACTGGCCTATTTCACTCAGCATATTTTCGAGGTTCATCCATGTCGTAGCATCAAATCATTCCTGTCATAACTGAATACACCGCTGCATGGACAGACCACGTTTTGTTTGTCCTTTCATCCTGTGACATAGTTTGATTTTCCAAAGATATAACTTTGGTTGCTCGGTGGGGGCTGGGTTGTAGGGAAGGGAAAAACGGGAGTGCAGGGGAGAGATGACGATGGACGAGGATGTGGGGAGTAGGGAAGGAACGGAGGTCCTGGGTTTGGGATCCGTTTGGGAGACAGAGTGAGCACGTGAGAACCGTGGACGGATTGGATGTGGGAGGTAAGAAAGAGGCTGGAGCACCTGGGGGCCGTCACCGAGGTGAAGAAGTCTGGGAGGGGGACAGGTGGAGGTTTTAATAATGTTCGGTTGGACTTGTTTAAGTGGTGGTGTCGTGTGGGCAGTAGGATTTGAGTCTAGGACTCGGCAGGAAGGTGTGGGGTATAATTTTGTGGTACAAGAAATATTTTGGTCTCCTGGCCAGAGCTCCCCAAACTCTTGTAATTTTCTAAGTAATAACACTAGGAGCATCTTCTGTTCTAATATTCGGTCTTTGGTCCAGGTTCCTGACACAGAGCTCCTCGATCCTTTGGAATTTCCTGGGGCATCTTCTGTCCTAATGAGGTGACTCTTGGTGGGCTCCTGGGTCGGGGCTGGTCTCCAGGAAGACCAAGTCATGATTAGAAGCTTGGAATTTCCAGTCCCACCTGTCCATTCTCCAGAGAGCATAATGATGCCTCCATAAAAATTCCCAAAGTAGGGAGTTTGAAGAACTTCTGGGTTGGTGAACACGTGGAGGTGCTGGGAGGGTGGCATGCCTGGAGAGGGAGTGGGAGCTGGGTGCCCCACCCCTCCAGTGCCTTGCCCTGTGCATCTCTTCCATTTGGCTGTTCCTGAGTTGTGTCATTTTATTTATTTATTTTTCTTTCTTTTTTTTCAGTGTATGTCCTTTTTATAATAAACCTTTAATTGTAAGTAAACCATTTCCCTGAGTTCTGTGAGCCATTCGGAAAAATTACTGAATCTGAGGAGGGGGTCATGGGGACCTCTGATTTATCTCTGGTCAGTCAGAAGCACAAGTGACAACCTGGACTTGCAACTGGCTTCTGAAGTGGCCGGGGAAGTCTTGTGGGACTGAGCCCCTCAACCTGTGGACCTGTGCTAACTCCAGGCAGTTAGCGTCAGAACTGCTTGGTGTGGAAAATCCACACATTTGTTGAAACAAAAGTATTGAGTGTAGAGAAAAATAGGGATTTTTTTTTTTAGGGGATCTTCAGTGCATAGCTGATGCTGAAGACCCTGGGCCAGGCTGAGGAGCCCCTCCCGGAGTGTAGACAAAGGGACCCGGGACTGAGGTCGAGCAGGTGAGGAAGGGGCTACGAGGGAGACAGAGAGTGACCAGGAAGTGGAAGGAAAGACAAAGGGCGTGGGGGGTCCTGGGAACCAAGAGGAGAGTTTGTTGAGGAAGGTGGGGGAGGGAATGGTGTTGAGTGCTGACAGGGGTGGGCCGAAGAGGCAGAGAGGGAGGGAAGTGGAGAAAAGACACTGAAACCACTCAGAGAAGAATGACCCTCATGAAGGGAGCAGAGAAAGGGGACAATCGGCCCACACCAGAGTCCCCGCGGGCCTAGCATGGTACCTGAAGTGTAAGAACTCCCGCTCATTCAGCGTTTACCGTGCGCCAAGCACCGTGCCCGCCTCACAGAGAAGACTGAGACTCCCAAGTTCCTTACAAGGCCGCACAGCTGGCAAGAGGCAGAGCTGGAACGTGAACCGTGCTCCAAATACAGGATTCTCAATGGACTCCTTCCCCACCTGTGGCAGGAGCGATGGTGCTAATGTCTGTGGGTCAAGTTCTCCAGTTTTCTGGAATCTTTCCTGCCTACTGAAGTGGATGAAAATTAACCTTGGGAAGAGGAGGGCAGAAGACACTGGAAAGATTTTCTGACTTTCATTTTGGTGATCAGAACCTCACGCTGAAAGATTTAGCAGCATCACCTTGTTCCACCTGCTGGTGACTTACAGGAACTACTCTACTATGTGGGTCAGTCCCACTGGCCCACTGGGTCCCACCAGATGGGTCCCACATCAGTCCAGAAGCAGACTGGGACTAGCGCCCCAACTTCTCTCTACCCAGGAGCTCCGTCTAAGCCAATCTTGGTGATTCCATTCCTTCCCGCCATTGTGTCCTAGGACAGGGCCTGTGACCCGAAGCTCTGGCCAGCAAGACCCCGGGCAAGTCTGCGGGAGCCTCTGGGAAGCACTGCAGGAGGAGACTGCCTCTCTCCTTCCTCCTGTCAAAGTCTGGACACAGTGCCAGCACTGTGAGCGAGGGGTGGACAGCGCCTGGCCCCAGCGATGCTGCCGAGTCACCGACCCACTCTCCCCAGAGGCCACGTGCAGCCCTCTGATTTTGAGAGGTGATACATTTCACTATTCTTTGAGTCAGGGTTACCGACTGCCAGGAACATCCAGCCCCCGTCCACCCCTGGGCATTTGTTGGGTGTTGGCTGCAGCTCAGCACCCATTTCGTTTTCTCTTAGTAACGGTATCCACTTCTCATTTGGGGAACTAACTCGCACATGCCGGGTCTGGTCCGGTGGAACTGTTCATCAAGTCTCCCCTCATCCAGCTTGAGAGGGGGGCACGTGACCTAAATGGAGCCACTGGGAGAGAGACAGAGAGACGGCCTGTGGCTGGCATCCGCTCATGTCTGGGTGGGCTGTTGGTGCTTGTCCTGTTTGCTTCTGTCAGCCTGAGCTGGCTTCTGTCATTTGCGTCCAAGGAGGGCAGGCCAGAGCTGAGGGAGAGAGAGAAGACGAGGTCCCCACTGTTAAGGAGCAAGCCCTTTGTGCAGGGGGCAGAGTGGTAAACCACCCACTCACATATGAGGCACAACCAGACAGACAGTGAGAACAATATCCCCCGCACGAGTGAGCACCCACGGCACGCCCGGCACCACCCTGGGCGAGTCACACGCAGCCCCACAACAACCCGGGGGGCAGGAAGTCGGATGGGTTAGGACTGGAAAACCTCAAACGTAATTGGCTTAAACAAGCCAGAAGTTATTTCTCATGCCCAAGGCTCGAGAGGTGCAAAGTCCAGGGCTGGCAAGGTGCCTCGGTCCCACCAAGCCTCTCCCCACTCACTGCTCTGCCGTTTCTAGGGCTTCCTCCTTGTGGTCAAAGATGGCAGTGTCTGCGTTTCAGGCTGGAGGACCGAGGAGGGGACGAACAAGAAAGGGACAATACATGGGTGCCAGCTGTCTCGTCACAGTGGCCTCACGATGCTGCTGCTCCTATCCTATCCCAGGGGCAACCAACACCATAGTGCCAGGATACCTAGCTGCAAGGGAACATGGGAAATGTACTGAGCTAGAAAGTCTGTGATTATTGAAGATGGGCAGAAGTTTCGTCTTTGGGCAACTGCCAGTTATTATACTGATAAGAAAAACAAGGCTCAGAGAAGTGAAGTCACTTGTCCATCGTCACCCAGCCATAGAGTGGCAGGGCAGGACTTGAACCCACTCTGTCTGCAGGAGCTGTAGTGACAGCCACACAGAGAAAAGCAAAGCCACAGACAGGGCAGCTGCGGGGAGGAGGGTTCCTGGGCTGGGGGAAGTGGCATTTAAGCTGGGTCTCCTGGGTTAGGTAAAGGGGAATGGACATCGTAAGAGCCGAGTTCTAGAGGAATGAGAATCATTTGTAAGAAAACTTTTCCTGGGGTAGCATCTTAGAAGTGCTCCCTGGCCACGGCTTGACTATGCTCTGTAGTGGGGAGCTCACTACCTATGAGACGGCCTGTTGTATTTGGGGCTATTTCTCCCTAAGAGAGTGTGGTGGAAAAACACCTTGTGTGTTTTCCTGCTCAGCATCTTTTCCCCTTTCTTCTGGTAATGTTGGCCGTCCCCTAAAATCCAGGTGGTTTGAGAGAGGCTGATCTAGCCAGGCCAGTGAGGCTCCCTGGGGGACTCCGATCAGAACTCTCAGCTGAGAAGCCCTCTGCTGGGACTGCTATTGGCAAGAATGGGTGACCCTGGACCCGTGGGGCATCACGCAGAGAAAGCCCGCCTGAGTTAGGCCAGCACAGGAGGAGAGCAGAGGAGGAAAAACAGAGGCCACACCTTGACATCTCACCTGAGGCCCTGCATCCAGCTGTGCCCAGAGCTAACCTGGACATGTCAGGTTCATAAGCCAGTAAATTCCCTTTTTGCCAGAGCTGTTTGATTGGCATTCCTGTCCCTGGCACCTAAGAGTGCCAACTAAGAGGAAAAGATGTCGGGCTTCTTTTTATCTCCACTGGCGGGGGCGGGAGGGGGGAGAGCAGGTGTCGGGGATTATCTTTGTGTTTTATGAAAGTAGTAGGGCCTAGAGCAGTGTTTTCACGAGTGTGGTCCACGAACCCCCAGTGTCTGCATCACTCTGATATAGAACTTGATGAAAATCCCCATTCCTGGGCCCTAACTTCCAAATTGGAATCTCTGGAGGCAAGGCCCAGGACTCTGCATCTTTGTCAAGCATCCCAGGGCGGTTCTCTTGGCACCCAGTCTGAGAACCAGTGGCTGAACTAGGTGACCTGGGATCCACCCCAGGTCCTGTCACCAGCTTGGATGTGAAAACGAGTCTCTCTAGATTTTCAATAACAAGAAATGGAGCCCTTCCATTGACTGATGGTTTCATAATCACCCAATATCTTCACCTTGCAATACTGCCTGTTGTCTTTAGATTGAAAATAGAACCTTTTGCTCGTTCGGCATGTAGACTTTCACGCTAGACATGGAGTCTTGATCCCTCCTTAACCCCACTCCTGATGGCTCAGTGGAGGCTCCACACCTCTCCCTCCCGGTGCTGCTGGGGTCTGTCCCTTTGCCCATCTTCACTACGACCATCCCGAGCCATGTCACCACTGCCCTTTGTTTGTGACAGTCTCTCCACTTCGACTGAGGGTGATTTTTACAAAATCTCATCTCTTCATTAAGAAATATCACAGACATCCCCCAAATCATACAGCATACTATAAAAATGTCCAGGTTGAGGAATAAAGTAGCTTTTCTTGCATCACGAAGCTCAGGAATTTTCGCTAGCCTCCCCTTGCTCTTCAGATTAAAATGCTAACTGTGGCCCAGGAGGCCCTAAAGCCTGGTCCGGTCCCCCTGCACCCACGCCTCGCCTTCACCCCTCTTTACCTTGCCCCTGCCGCTCTGGCCTTGATCTCCCCTCACACACCAGGCTCCTCACGCAGGGCTGGCACACCTACTGTTCCCTCTGCAGAAACGCTGTGCCAGTCCTCTGGGTCTGGCTGGCACCCTCTTGTGCTCAGGTCTCTGTTGCAACTCCCCAGAAAAGCCTCTCCATCGCTCCAGACCTGGCCATCCCCAGGCCATCTTCTTGTTCACTCTCCACACAGTTTCCTTCTTGGTTTTGTGCCTGTCTCTCCCACCAACCAGACTGTGGGTTCCGTGAGGGCAGGACCCCTGCCTTCCCAGGGCCTGGGGCAGAGTGGCTGCGATTAGTCCATGAATGATTTCTTGTACAAATAAATGATCTAGAAGTGAACAGAAGAAATTAAGACAGAGAAGGACTTGTCATCGAAATGGCCTTGGGTTTCTGATTCTAACTCCACACAGCCCTCCTACCCCTTCCTTGTCTGTACCTGGTCTGTGTGGCCCCCAAGTGTACCTCCTGTGAGCACAGTTACTAATTAGGGGCCCAAGGCTCAAGCCAAGGACATCTGTAACACACAGGGACACTGAATTGGGTGCCAGTGCCTTGCAAACGAGCATGTCAAACAAACCGGTCTACCTTCAGACAATGTTGTTGGGAGGCGGATGGGCAAGTTAATATATCGAACTATAAAAAAATGCATACATATTCACCCTCTGACCCAGAGGTGCCTCTTCTAAGAACTTACCCCAAAGATACGGGGCCAGCAACATGGAAAGACATGCACGTTATCACAGCCCTGCTGTGAGCACGTGCTAGGATGGCCCCAGTGTCCGCTGATGGAGAACTGGCCGCATAAACTATGGAACATCCCCACCCTAGAGGACCATGAAGCTGGAAAAGGGGTAAGAGGGACTCAAATACTACTATGGTGTGGTCTCTAAGACAGACGGTTAAGGAAAGGTGCAGGGTGTGAGCCAAGTGTGTCTGATATACTTCCATTCTCCAAGAAGGCGGGGGTGGTCTGGGAACATACAGATGTATTTACTTACATTAATACA
>NW_011888804.1:2154224-2188748 GCF_000151845.1 Pteropus vampyrus
ACTATATTATGAGTTCACAACGATACTAAAACAGAGCCAAACAAAACAAAATCCTAACTCGCTGGTCACCTTTGAGAGGATGCTAGGGAACACATTTATTCTGAAAACTGGTAAATATAAGGAAAGAGCCAAGCACGCTCCTGTACACGTTACAGCCCAGGGCAATCGAGTAGCAGGCAAAGGGAAGTTTTCCTGTAGAGACATCTTCCAGGTAACAAATGAAGAAGGAATGACAGAGGATGGACGGGATGTGATCCCTAACGCTTTGGTATCATTATGAACTCATGAGTTTCAGTGTATGTGAACACTGGCTGAACATTAGGTGCGATGATGGTATCATAGTTATGTTTTTAAAAATCATCTTTTAGAGGGACAAACTGAAACATTTACAGATATAATCCCATGGTCATATTGAGGGAGTGAAATAGAGATGACAGAATTTGGCTCCAAGTTGATGACAACTGAGGCAGAGTGACAACCACGTGGGGGTCCAGAACTCTTCTAATTGTGTGTATATTTGAAATTTTTTTCAGAATAAAAAAATTATTCCTCCTTTAACAATTTGACTTCATGGAATTTACCCAACAGATAGCACTTGAATTGAACACACGTACGCCTCAGGATGGGCCCGCATATTTATTCCGGCATTATTTATAGTAGCAAACAACCTACAAGTCCATCCGGAAGGGGCTGGTTAAAAAAATTATGGTAAAACTACACAAAGGGATATTGTGCTGTTCTTAAAAAGAAAAAGGCAGTGAAATGCACACATAATACAGGATGATCTCCAAGATTTATAATTGGGTATAGGTTACTATACTTACCTAAATTGAGACGTAGGAGTGTGGAAAAATCAGTGTGTAAGGAAAGAAGGATCAACGTAGCCTTATCATACGCGGAACTGGGGGCTTGTTGTCTTTGGGTAGGAAGCTGAAGCTTAGAACTTTCACTGTCTATCCATTTCTACTTTCAGAAAAAAAAATTTGAACCACATGCATGACCATTACCTACAACATAGAAATGATTAAAAAAACGCAGACGAGTCCCCCAAGGTGACTTGAACGCAAGGGTGGAGGCTGCAGACCCGTCGCTGGGTGCACAGCCGCGCTGGGCAGGCCTGCAGGCTCCTCACAGTCCTGTGCCCCACCCTCGCTGGATTTGGGGTTCGTGTTCTCTGCTGCTTCCTTCTGGCACCATCACAGAGCTCACTTCCCCCTTTTGGCCCGGACTCAGCCGGCACAATTCAACCTGCCCTTGAGAGACCAGGGCTGGGAAGCTGGCTTGTTACAAAGAACAAATGTTTCCAGGTAAATACTGTCAGCTCTGCCTGCCTAAAACAGGTCCCTGTGTTGGATCATGATAGGGTTTTCTCTCTCCACCCTTTTCCTATTGTACTCCTGGCTTCACACTTCTCTGTTTTCAACAAAGGGAGGAAGAATGTTCTTCTAATGAGCTTTTGAAAAATTAGAATCGGGCTGAGTTGAAAGGAAAGAATGAGGTAACTCGACAATGTACTAACACGGGAAGTCCAAGTCCACAATATACAGTAAGTAATGAAAACAATGTTTCAATACCATCTGTGTTAAAAAAAAAAAAAAGATATATTCCTGTATGCTGATGTATGCATGGCATACCCCTGAAATATATGAAAAAAATGGGAACAGCTTCATTTTGGAGGTCGGGGGGAAGATTCACTTTAACACTTTGGAGTTTTAGAAAATGATCGATATGTATTACGACTATTCAAACAATAAAATTAAAAGGTGAAAAATGCTTAAAAAATTAATTTGTAACAGATTTGTTGGGACTGTGAGTGAAATAACTTCCTTTAGTTTCCCGGTTAGTTTGGTGTTAATCGTAGAAAGCTTGTGGATCTTTGTAGAAAAGAATTTCGAAAACAGTGCTTTTTGCGGACTAATTCTATTTTTGGTACATGATGGTGGTGGGGGGAGGAGGGGATGGAGTTTTTTTTTTTTTTTTTTTTTTACTTTAACTGTTTTACTTTTAATGCTATCTGGATTTGGTGGCAGGAGAAAGTCAAGCAACAACAATAATAATGCCTCATAATTACTGCACAGCTATTACAGGTCCGGGTGTCAGTTCTTTCCATGTATTAACTTACATAATCTTACTTTATGGTTACTTTACCGCAACCATGACGTAGATGTTACCGTATGTTTTATCCAAGGACAACGCCAAGGCACAGAGGTTAGGTGACCTGTGGAAGGCCGCACAATCGGAAGCGGCAGTCAAGATTCCCACCCAGGCCCCAGACTACACAGCCCATGCTATAGCCAATGCCCTCACGGCCCTCAGGAGAGGAAGAGCTGCAAGCTGCTGCCTGTGTGGGCTTCCGCAGACTCGAGGGCTAGTGTAACCAGCTCGAGGCCACCCATATCCACAAACTCATTACAGAAATGGGCACCTCTGTTTGTGTAAGAACTAGCTTGAGCAGCATAGATTGCAGAAAACCTTATAATTTTGAGTTAGTTTTCCTACTTCTTTGTAACAAATGACTTCTGAAGGAATGAATTAAAAAGCTTAAATTGAATCTCGCCCACCTATATTGTTGAAAAACTATTAACAACTGAGAAACTTCTCTTATGGCTGGAAGATGTATAATTCTGCTGTTTATTCATCAAAACGAACACAGATGTGCACAACATAAATACTGAAGTCATTACCAATGGGGTCTCGGTTACTCTTGGCAAAGAAACCATGAGATAATTGCTAACGAGAGTGCGCGCACGCACACACACACACACACACACACACACGCAAAGAAAAGAAAAAAAGAGAATTAAATTCTAGGCCTGAGAATTTATCTTTGTATTTTAGAAACCCTCTCTCTAGAATTAAAGTAGTAATTATGAGAATGGCCATCTTCAGGCCAAATGAAGTCTGACAGTAGGACCCAGGCCCACTCACTCATTTTAAACCATCACTTACCCACTCCACCTATGCAAACCAGATGAAGCTATCTGTCCTTTCCTGAGACAGATTCACATATGCACTCACGGTTAACATATTGCCCTGAGTTTCAGGACCTCACAGACCCAGATCAACAGCCTCAGAGGCTGAACCGTGGAATCCCGTGGCCTCTGTCGGTCCTGGCGTTCTTTCTTTCCACTGAAGCAGCTTCGCTTACTGGTGTGGAATCCACATGGTATAATAAATTCTTAGACAAGGAAATTGCACAGCAACTTAACAGTGGTCTTTAAAATAGCAGTAACACACCCGCCCAGTAGACTATTTTCTACATCAAATTCTGATCTTAAAAGGATTTGCAGGTGGTAACTGCAAACAATTTAAAGTAAGAAATAATTCCCATGTGAATTGGGATCCGGGATCAAAGGGTGAAAGTGGTAAAGAGAAATCTGATAGACACCTGAATATAAAGTGTCTGGGTTGAAGCGCTGGTATATTTGAATTCATAAAACGACAATGAGAACACGGCCAAACGCTTCAACTTAATTAGATCAACTATAAATGAGTTAAGAGACTTGGAGAGAATAAAATATGGAGAAAGACCCTAAAAGCCCTCTGATTAAAACAACTAAATGGCCAAACAAAGCATAAAAACGATGTTTTTAAAAAATAAACTACGGGGCTGGCATGCAAGGGATTTAGCAGACTGATCCCTAAACGAAGTGGAAATGGTAACCTTGAACTTTGGAAGGCAGGCGAGCATCAAGATGGCTTTTGCCTTAAAGCCTTCTACAAACCTTAGAGACCTTCCGCTTTAGTTCTGACGACTCTCTGGGGGTGCTGGGGGAGGGGGTAAAGCTGGACCTACCCAAGGTGAGGAAAAAAGGCAAGAAAGAAGGGGAATGCCCCACTGCACCCCCCAAAAATCATAAAATAGGAATTGAGCATGTTGACATGGATAAATCTCTTAAAAAATAAATGCTGAAACCACAGAAAAACACAGTTTTTTATATATATATATATATATATATATATATATATATATATATATATATATATATAGTTCCAAAATTGGCAAAATTGAACCATGTATTGTTTAAGGACACACAAAGCAAGGAAATGATTAATCTCAAATTCAAGAAAATGGTTAACTCTGAAGGGAGTATGTAGTTGGGAGGCACACACAGGGGCTTAATATTCTATTTCTTAACCCAGGTGGTGGGTATGTGGGTGTTTTATACATATTTTTTGTATTAAGATATATCACCAAAAAATACACTAAAAATGTACACCATATAAAATATACAACACTCAAAATGGTAACATATCTTGATATATACACGCATTGAAATACATTTAATTAACTATATCCACACACACACACACACAATCAAAAAAAAAAAAAAGTGCTCCTAGATGAAAATCCCTAGTCTCCTAAGGATGCAGAAAGCAGAATGCTTTCCTGATCTGCTGTGTCCCATGACATAATGCCAAGGCAGGAAAGCCGGTTAAATAACTCTGAAAGTGGTTAGATGTTTGACTTTCTACCTGGAGAGTATTTGGACCGAATTTCTTAGTTAGATCTTAGACGAGGCATCACAAAGTTTCAGAAGGCTGTAATAATAGAAAGGTGGATTGACACCTTACCAGTGCTGGTCCACAAACACAGGCCTGCAGGTAGACCGCAGCCAATATTTTCTAAAAGCAGTGGTTTCAATCTGTGGGGACTAAAGCTGATGGGGGACAGGCAGCTCCCAGCCTCTGCTTCTAACAGAGCTGTTCTGATTTTATTCATTTTACACGATACCTTTCATATGATTTTGTTTGAAGGCTACCACCTGTCAAAAAATTTGAACAGCGTTTGTCTTAGAGGGATCCTAGCTTTCTGGAGTTGGGAAGAGAATGCAGACGAACTTTCTCAACTCCAATTACATAAACGAAAAAGCAGAGGTTGAAGTTTTGAATGAAATGGTATTGACTTGTGCAAGATCATGGATTTAAAAAGTAATCTAATAAAAATGCACCATTTGTGGTGACCAAAACATGCATCCAATAAGAAATTTGCATTGCAGCAAATCTTTGTGGATTGCTGGTTTTCTTTCCTCGTTGGGTGTCAGAAACATCCAGTGGCCCAGAACAGTCAGAAAAACATGCGGGCAGCCCTGAAACCAATCTAAGCCATGCCGGCGAGCAAAATCCAGCCAACCTTGATGGAGCCATGCATTTTATCATTTATATTGTACAGCCTCCTGACGGGGGGACTGAGTGTACAATGTTATACTCAACTCCAGCTATCCCTTAACCGAAAGGGTTAGCACTAAACACAAGTAGGAATATACTGGTGTTTGGAGGTGGGTCATCAAAACTTAGAGAAAAGTGATTTTATTTTGGTAACTCATGGGTACAAATTTGACTTCTCTAAAGGCTCGTGTGGTGACCGAGCAAATCGCCAGCAGATGGCATGTGAGCTCCTGCCAACAAGCATCCTTTCTCCCAGCCCCTCTCCCGCCACACCTACCTAACTTGCCAGGGTTTTGCTGGAAAGATCAAGCAGCCAGTCTGTCCAGGAACATGATGACTGGTTACTGCTCTCCTGTTCGCCAGCCCTAAATAACTGGTATGTGGGCCGGTACTCTCTGGGAGGCACGGTGTTTACTGTGCTAACCGCGTGGCTAGAAGGAAAAAGGAACATGCATTTTTATTTGTTTTAATTTTTTTTTAGGCGAGGCAACCCTTGGTTGACCTCACAGATTGCAAGGACCTTGTCATCTTACAATCCCTTATTATTTTTATTTTTTAAGCCTACAGCACCTGGTCTTCCTAGGTGGTCTCCCATCCAAGTACTAACCAGGCCCGACCCTGCTTAGCTTCCGAGATCAGACGAGATCGGCCTTCTTCAGGGTAGCATGGCTATAGACTGGAACATGCATTTTTAAAAGGCTCCTCAGAGGTTCATCTTTAGTTGTGCCAAATATACATCTTGGCTGAATATTACAACTCAGCATTTAGTCACAGCTACTATTACTATCAGAGAACAGGTTGTTTGGGACATAAGAATGAATTTGAAATCTATGCAGAAAATCAAAGTCTTATGATTTAACTATTAAAATTTTCAGAATTTCCAAGTTGGGGCAAAAACAGTATTTTCTTAGTACCGACAGCCACTTTATTGCTTCTGTGGTTAGTATCTGCATATTTGTAATACAAAGTAGATGCTTTTACCTAAGGCTGGTGAGACATCGTTTCCTTTTGGCTGGCCCTACCACTAAACTGCGTATTGCAGCTACTAGTAAAATAATGACGTCTTTCTCAATTCCTAGACTTAAAAAAGCGTGGTCGATGACATAAGTTATTTTTAAATAATCCCTCCATTATGCAGTGTCCCAAGATGCTTTCTGCATGTTTTTGAAGGCATTTGAGACTGTTAACCACACTGATTAACTTCCAATATACGTATCTTATTATTATTATTTATGCCTATAGCATCTGGTCTTCCTAGGTGGTCTCCCATTCAAGTACTAGCAGGCACGACCCTGCTTAGCTTCCAAGATCAGACATCGGGCTTGTTCAGGGTGGCATGGCTGTAGACCATGGACCATGGCTCCACTGGGGCACGAACCCAGGACCTTCTGCATGTAAAGCAGACATGCTAACTGCTACACTATGGAACCACGTCCAATTTCCAATATTTTACATGTCTTATATTTTTATTAGCTTGGAGTATAACATTCTTCCTGAACTTAGCTAGTAACAATCCACTTCCCTGTTTAATGATTGCTAACTTTCTTAGCTTTAACTGCTCGATTATAGTTTTCATAATTAACTGAAGTGCTTTATTTAATCCTATAACATACTTATATTTCAAATAACTGACAAAATATGACAATTCTGACAACAAAAATGCCTACCTGTGCTTGAATTTATTCAGATCTTTGAAATAACTCCAAATGCCATGCCTGTTCCAGCTACTGAAGCTTTTGTGCTGATCAGATGGATAGTAATTTCTGTGCTCACATAGTCATTAATCACACACTAATTCAGGGATGCCAGGAATTTAAAGTATTCATTCTATTTCAGTCTTGGGCTGAGGTTGAAGGCATTGATAGGGCATCTTCATTTTTACTTTCCTTCTGAAGCTCACATTCATAATCCAGAAGGATGAATGAATTGACTTTTGCCTGGGCGTGGACCCAGTTTTCCTGATGTTTTTGGTTTCTTTGTGATGCCATTGATGCAAATCTTAGAAATAGTCTTTGGTATCTTAGAGCTGTTTACGCGTAAGTCAAATTGTAGGCACTTTCTGAGTATCCTAGTTCTTTATCATATAGGTGAAGAAACCAAAGCCTGGGGCAGATTTGTGAGCTGGTCTGCACGGATGAATGTACTTTGGGTCTGTCATTTTCAAGAGGTGGGAAATGGAACTATAGAACTCAGAAATCTTTTAACTTTTTTTGAAGCTCTTTTATCTTCCGTGAACCCAAACATGTGCAAAAAAAAGATAGGCAAAACGCTCCTTGGTCCTCATACAGATCCCCAGCTCTAACCCCCTTAACCTACTACATTCACGTGATATTTGAATGAGACTCTTGCCTTGGTAGGTGTTTCATGTCACATGCTTGGTCTGAAAACCGCCAAAATAAACCTAACGTCTTTCATGGCTTCCTGGGTAGCGTCATGCCCACCCCGCCTGTTTATCAGCTGCTCTTCCATCTTCACTTCCCAGCAAACGGTTTCTTTTCCCTGCCATCATGGTTCCACATTGGAAAACGGGTTATTTCTCTTCTATTGGTTTAAATCCTGTGCCTTCCTCATGGCCCAGCCCGCATCTGTTTGTAGTCCCCATGTCTCATATCTCATTTAAATCAAAGTGCATCGAGATCAAGGATGCTGTGCAACATGTGTGCCGTGCACTGCAGCTAGATGCGGGTAGGCCTAGTCCAGCAGGCACTCATCAGTGACTTCAATGGATAGGATTAAACTGTATTATATATTTATTTAGCTACATTTAGAATGGTTATCACCTGTCCTGATGTTTTGTAATGGTGCTGTCATCGTGAGAGCTGAAATACTTTATAATCAGAAGAAATCTAGAATTAAAACATTTTACTAATTGCAACAACTTCACATTTCCTAGTTATTTCTTTTGTTATCTGCTGAAAGTTATCTATAGGTGTTCTGTATGCAGTCAGTGCTCAGAAACGCTTAGTTATCCATGGCTCAGTATCAAGTCATAACAGTGTTACAAACAAGACAGGTGTTACTTAGAACTCAGCCAATTGAGATAGTTAAACACAAGAAACAACTGAGATTAATTTTAAGACAATAATAAACATTTACTGAATACTATTCTGAATCAAATATTCTTCTGAGCATAGCACATTATTTCATTCAATGATTCACGAGAGGCAGGTCCTGTCCTTGTTTATAGCTGGGGACACTGGCTCAGCATTTAAGTCACCTACTCAAAACACACAGCTAGAAGAGGAGCCAGGACTTGGACCAAGTACAACCACTAGCTTACAAAAAGCAGAAATGCCCTCAACTGCACATGGCAATAAATGATAAAAGACAAATGAGAAAGCAAAGTTGACAGACTGGGATTTACAAGGCCAGGCCTTAAGTTCTGTTGTCGCGCACTAGCTTCAAATTATTTGAATCTTCTCTAAGAGCTCATACCATAAAACCAAAGATTGATTTTGTTCTCTATTTAACCAGTGCTATGCTGGCTCTTTAAAAAAAAATATTGTAAGCTAGATACCACTCCATACTCTACAATAACCCGAGTAGAGTGGCCCCATTTTACAACTTTATAGGTTTTTGAAATCTTGAAAGTGACAAAACTGATAATGTCCAGGGCGTAGCTTAAAAACTTCGACACAATCAATCGCAGCTCATCTGCCTGTAGTCAGAGATCTGGAAGAATTACAGGAAAAGTAAAATACCACCACTCTGGATTTGTCACAGAATGTGGAGCTCAGAGACTCGGCTCTGCCTCAGGATCGGCTTGTTAGCACAGATGGGGGCCGACCCAGCTCTCCTGTGCAATTCTCTCCACACGCCACTGTCAGGGCAAGCAGCTCCTCACCAGGTCCCCTTCAAACTCCTTGAGGGGAACCAGTTTTCGATGGAAGAAAGTGCTTTTTCAAATGATACACGCTTCATGAACACTTTTAATGTACTTTGAGAAATTAATATGCATTCGACACATTTGTGACAAATGTAATAGGACACAACACTGTGTTCCACATAAATTAGGGAAGGGAGAAGAGAGCAAAGAACTGTACGAAAACACTGGTGATTGAGTCAGAAGACAGTAGCTCCTGAATTTTACCAAGTTCAGCTGAGTTCAAACAAAAGGATAATAGAGATGATGTCGCAGCCCCCAACTCCCACACCTCCCCAAGTAGTATGTGGGAAGTGTTCAACCTCATCACCCCACCTCAGAAACTTAGGTCAGAACTCAAAGAATATGAGCATCCACATTACGATCCATCTTTGGAAAACAGACTATTTGAAGGAAGACAAACCCAAATTGAAACTGTGTGGTTTCCAGAGCCATTTATTCATTAAAATCGATTTAATATGCCATCAACAGTTCTCCTGTGTGTATTGTGCTGATAAATAGACACTGAGAGGATTTAACAAGTTCATCATTTAATAAGTCTGAATTCACTTTCACCACATGGTATTATACACGGTCATCTGTTGAAACAGATTTCTTTTTAACAGATCTTAGTTTTAAAAAAGTCATAGATACTGTGAGTTCTGTATAAACTGGTGGATAGTAAGTTAGTTCCTTTGTTTGACTTATAAGCCTCAATTTCACCGCAGAATAAAGAGTGTAGGCCAAAGAAAGCATAATCGGTCACTCGTATAGAACAGTATTGTTTCTATAATTTGAAGCTTTCTGAATGGACGGGTTCAGGCCTGATGCAACTGTAAAAAGATTAATGAATAGACTATATGGAAATTGTACAAAATGTTATTAACTTTAATCATTAATAGCTTAAACTGCACTATATTACTAATTGCTATTTTAACTCAAAAACCTGTTTTTGAATCCCCAACAAGGCGGCATGGGTATAAAACTATGCCATTTTGTTCTTAGGGGTGTGTCAATACGTATTTCAACAGAAACTTTGGCTTTAGGAAAGAGTCACAAACATTTAAAATAATGGCTTTAATTCTCGTTTTAAGTATTCGGTAGAGGAAAGTGTGCTTTAATTAAACATACATTATACCAGTGATGCTGGCAAAGTTGAAAGTTACTTCTAATGTTGATAGCAATAAAAACCAATTTGTACATGACAAGACAATGAGAGAAATAAGCAATCCCTTTGAAACAAAATCTTAAAATTAAAAAAATGTTCACAGTGGTCTGTATCAACAGTATGCATTTTATGACGATAACATGTACAGATTGAGCACCCTAGGGCTCTCTTTATATCCTAAAGAAAACGAGCATTTACATGATTCATGGGCTGTACTGAATTAAAAAAAAAAGGTCAATTGTACACTTACCCCTCAGACAGGATAAACCATCCTGGGGCATACAGCTTTAACACCATCATTAAAATTGTTTGTAAAAGGAATAGAGAATTAAAAACAAAATATTGTTTCTTGGGAGTAGAGTATCTTTCATTTGCTGTTATAACCAGCAAATGCCATTCATTAAGTCAAAAATGGAAGGGAGGGCCCCACAAACACACTGTTTGAGCAAGCTGACCAATACACATTACAGTTTTAAAAATGAAGGTTATATACTATATGTTACAAGTCCCAACTAGGCAGTGTCAAAATGACATCTATTTCTTTGCTTGCTTTGTGATCATACCCCTTGGAGGTGTTACAGGTCTTGTGGCATTCGGCTTCTTTTTCTCTGCAGGCTTTAAAATCTGCAAAGATTGAAAAGACAGTGCATTTTAGGAAATATACTCAACCCCAAATCTTAAGATTCCTTAAATCTCACTCAAATCTTTTTTCAGAAACATTTTGACTTTAAAACTGGCTCAACGACTTTAAAAGCCCCCAAAGCATGAACGTGAACTAAGCTGACAAATAAACATTTTGGTAATGTTTATTTGGTAAATGCTATGATGAGCAGATATGATCTGGACAAATTATTTTGCCTCTGGCAAAAATGACTATTTGTTAAAGTCACACCCCATAGTAGCTTTAGGTTGTCCCTTCTGACATTTAGGGGAGAAAGTGCTTACAGTGTTTTTCGAGCCCCTAGGAGAAACTCTCACTAAGAGCTGCAAGTTCTCCTTGATAATTGGCTTAAAAAAAATTGTTTTAATCCATTTAACTGATGACTGTCACGTGACTTTAGTGGCTCTATTTGCATTTATGACTGCGCTGGCTTGAAGTCATACAAGTTTAATCAAAGTGAATGAGAAAAAGACTGAGAAGCAGACTTTATGTATAAATGATGCTTTTGTGCTGAGTGAAGGCCAAATGATGTCAGAGTGAATCAACAGAGGTTTTGTAGGAATTACCCTAGTGAAAAGTGGTGGGAGAACTGAGTAATCACAGCACATCTGGCACATGGCAGTCAGTACTATTCTCACACGCAAGTGGTGATTTAATTTTAGCTGAATTGTAGTTTTAGATTTATAGCAAAGAAACCATAAGCATAAAGAGCTAATAAATTGGTTGTTTTGACCTATTTTAAATAATGCAAAAACAGTTAAATTCAACACTGGGAGAAAGGTTCTATGGTAATTTTTTCCTCTGAAAGGGGCCCACTCATTACTGAACTTAGGACGAACAACGGTTAAGGGAAAATAAAAATTTAGTCTACTGGACATAAATAAACAGAGAGTAGCAATTATTTTTTTCATCAGTATAAATCCCG
Source organism: Pteropus vampyrus (assembly GCF_000151845.1). Lineage (NCBI taxonomy): Eukaryota > Metazoa > Chordata > Mammalia > Chiroptera > Pteropodidae > Pteropus > Pteropus vampyrus. The sequence continues at coordinate 2,166,010 of NW_011888804.1, forward strand.
ACATAATAAAGGAAACAATGTTGAAAACATCCTCTACCTGAAAAGAACACATTAGTGTTTCGTCCACACTCATCATGGCACCTGCATTGTCAAACTCTCCACAATAATTGGGTGCAGAAAACAGAGTGACCAACTGCCTCTTTGCAAAAAATTCATATCCATCTTCAACCACCTTGAAGAGAAAATGTTTTCAGTATCAGCAGGTGCAAATTCTAGGTGAGCAAAACCACTCTTCAGTTTCCCATTGAACCTGATTATCCTGCAGGTCAACTTCCAGAGACGCTTTGTATAAATACCTACCCACCAAAATCAAAAGGAGAATCTGTGCTCACACACATGCTCTTAAGTGTACGTGTAAAATTCAAAATCAATACCTGATGGGCTCTACATATAAGATCCAAATCATGCTTATGGAGAAATTTTGCAACCACTTCTGCACCAAATGTGAAGGACACTCCTCTGTCATTTTCACCCCAGCCTAAGACATCTTTATCGGGGTCAGACCACAAAAGATCACAAAGAAGACCTTGATCTGGTACATCAGTTGGTCGCATAATTCGCCGAATCTGCTCCATAGATTGAAGATCTGGTGATAAACCTATTAAATGAGAAAAATTTGAAGAAACAGAACTTTAAAAAAGATGTTAGCACTTTAACCATTCCATTTGTCTACAGACTCAATGACACTAACACGAAGGCTAACATTAAATCTATGGGTATGTTTTATTATTTAGCTTTGGTTAAAAAAACTGAATAAGCACTGGAATTTGTTTTATGCTCTATTTATGGGGCACAGCATATTTAAACAGTATATGGCGACAGTTACCTCAACATACAGAGCCCTATGAAATTAAAATCCAGTGACATAAAAACTACTCCTCCACTCCTCTGAGGGCCTCCCCAGTTGAAGAGAATAATGAACAATGTACAGCCTAGGTTTTATTACTGACCATCTGGGTATAGGTGCTGCAGATGCTCAAGTGTAACATAGCTTTCTAGGAAACCTGTGTTGTCCAGGGACCATGAAATCTATCAGACCAGCTCAGATGTAGCTCTCATGTAAGTTTAAAATCACACGCCCAACTTTATCAAACCAGTTTAAGTATAGGAGGGCAGGGATAATGGCTTTATTAAAATATATTGTGTTGATTTCTGGCCACAGATGAAAAGAAATCCTCTTTGCAATCACTATTATAATTACATCCTACAAAGCACAACCACTGAGCAAAACATAAAACAACTCTTAAAATTCATGTCAGAAAAATGTATGAAAGGAGAGAATAAAAACAGACCAAGGGAAAGTATATTCACATTAGATCACTGGTACAGCATATTAATTACTGTTCATTTTATATTTAAAAATATGTCCTGCTCTATTTTCAAATCAAACTGTTACAGAGCCTAGAATTCCCTGTACTATCAATTACTCACTTCAGTCTTCTATCCAATTGAACCAAAGTGAACCCATGATCCAACATACATCAATAAAGGAGAGTTACCTGACAGAAGTCATCCCAATGATAACTCACAAATGTCAAAGTGTACCCTTAAAAAGGGATCAAAAACCCTTTAGAGTTCCATTTGGAATTAAAATCAGCCCACATACCTCCATGACAGCAAAATATTTTCTCATCCACGATGGCTGCTATTGGTAAACAATTAAAGCAGTCTGTGAAAGTTTTCCATAGTTTAATGTTATATCTTCTTTTACCTGTGAAAATTTTAGGATCATTAAAGAGAGGTTGGTGTTCTGTAGGTTCATCCTCTGAGGACAATTTCCCCCAAAGCAAAGTTACCTTTTAAGTAAACAAAAACTATACCTTTATTAAAAATTCCTGGAAGGTTTAGGAGAATTAGATATATATAATACTTGGAGATATCTGATCTATAAGCAACGATTTACATTTTCGCATGAAATATTAAAAAATTTAGAAGTCTGAAATGAGAATCCCAGATATAATGATCAAAGAATAGCATTAAACCTCAACAATTACTTGGTGGCACCAATTCTGGCATCTGTTGTTTTGTCCAATCTCAACACACATGTAGTTCCCATTTATAAAGGCAATTTTGAACAACTGACACACGTGCCATTACCATCTTCGTTCTGAGGAAGCCTGAGAGTTAATGCTCACACCACCCAAAATAACCTACCGCTGCCAGATAACTCCCAGCCCCTAAATACTCTAGGAGGCACAATGACTAGGGGCACTCAGACTGCTCACTGCAGGCACTCGGGGATATGCCCTAACATTGCCCAGATGCTCAGAATATTCGCCACAGAAACGAGGATAGAGGGTGGTCATGCCCACCCTCACCAGCTCACAGATTTTATGCATTCTGGAACCAGAGTCTGATTCAAACAGAAGCATGCCTTTAAGGCACTGTTTCCACAGGAAAATTATGTTCTGAGTTAAAAACCTGCTCACAAACCTTGGAAGTACAAATCTGTCTGAATTAGTTGAGGATGGCTCTAACCTTGGGGTTTCCATTTGTCTCCTGTACCCTCCCATTAGAAAAACCAAAAATCAAAGCACAGTTTTTATTCCTAAACCAAGAATTTACCCTTAGTCTTCCTGAATCACATCCTCCCTCTTCAGAGCCAATCAAATCAGGCGGGGGATTTAGCCCAGAGTTTGTAATGCAATGTGAATTCAACAAACATTTGACTTCTCCCTTTGCTGGGGGGACCACTGTCTTTTCTCCTAATAGTTTAGGTTTCTCTGTGACCAGGTATAACTCTCACCCTGGTTCACTGGGTTTTGCCATTTCTTTTCAGGCTCCTAATTCCCTGTCCTACACCTTTCTTCGGGGACCTATGCATAATTACCACCTTGCATTTCCAACAGTTATAATAATAACAACACAAGAACAGGGATGAGCTGTCTTAACCTCCACTTACAAAGTGATATGGTTCTGTCTCCATTTTTTACAGAGGCCTGAACCACCATCCAGTGCTCCCTTGGATTTTTTTTTTTTTTTTGCCCACTGCTGCATTAGCCAGTCCCGGCAATCCTCATCCTCCTTGAATTCTGCTCTGCACCTTGATTCCTCAGTCATGCAACACGCTGCAGCTTCTCCTGCAAATGCCTTTCCTAGCTCTACCAAAATTTAGGAGGTTCTTCCTCCTGCTGTCCCTGAGCATCTTAATTAAGTCCTGGACTCCCTGCTTTCTCCTTTCTCCCTCTCCATTTCCTAAGGCCACTTCAGAGCACTAGGAACATCTGGCTCTAGAAAGGTTTAGCTTGGATAACTGCACTATAGCAGTGGTCCCCAACATTTTTGACACCAGGGATCTGTGCTCCTATGAGAATCCAGTATCTGATGACCTGAGGCAGAGCTGAGGCGGTGATGCTAGTGCTGGGGAGCAGCTGCAAATACAGGTGAAGCTTTGCCCCCTTGCGCACCCACCACTTACCTTCTGCTGTGCGGCCCAGTTCCTAACAGGCCACAGATCACTACCTGTCCGTGGCCTGGGAGCTAGGGACCCCTACTCTACAGGCTTCCAAAATCCTGGGATTCTGAGCCAGAGCCCCTACCACAGTTTCCTATTACTACAGATCAGACAGCTCTGCTCTCAGAAAAGGATAACACATTTTATCCAGCAGGTATCTCAGACTTTCCAGGACTGCAGTCATAAGATCGGAAGGAAAAAAAATAGTACAGAGACTGCTTGTTATACTTAGGAAATAAGGCTATCACTTAAAGCAGCTTTTTAAATTGTTCTGTGTAAATCTACAGTTGAGTAAAACTTCATTGCAATAAAATTTACACCAAGATAAAAATTTAATATAATTATCAACTTTTTAAAGTCCTAAATTTTGGTAGAGCTAGGAAAGGCATTTGCAGGAGAAGCTGCAGCGTGTTGCATGACTGAGGAATCAAGGTGCAGAGCAGAATTCAAGGAGGATGAGGATTGCCGGGACTGGCTAATGCAGCAGTGGGCAACTGAAAGCCACCTATGCCAAGGGCATTTTTATGTCCACAAGACTGGGTGGCAAATCATACCTGCCTGATGGGAGAGGGGACAGCTTGAGTACAAGGTCAATAAATGAGTCTTGACGACCGAACAAGAGTCAAAATTGACACCAACAAATGCTGACCTAAATCATTTTTCTGAATTAAACAAAAACTGAAAATGACATAGCTAATATCCTCACACCAGGATAGATGTCATAACAAAGAGATCATCTGGATTTGAACTTCATCAATGAAAACATCAAAGTACTTGCTGAGCTAACAACTGTGTAAAAGGAATCTTTTTTTAACCTGTTCTAAAAAGCAGTGCTGGTAACATCTGAAAAGCAATGTTATAAAACTCCCTGCCTCTCATTTCACTACCTAAGAAGTAATAACTGTTTTACTAGATTTTAACTTTGATAGACTCACTGTCAAGATCAAATATCTTTCTTGCCAGACTCAGATGTCCCAGCCAGTTCAGAATATAGAGGATTTTTCTCCTTGGTGATTGCTCCCACCTCATCTGAGTAGCTGAGTTTCAAGGCCAAGCAAACAAATGAGCTAGCTGAATACATCTATGTGAAACTGAGATGGACAGGCACCACACCCTGAGAGAACTAGTTATGACTACAGGTGGGTCAGGGGCGCCCATCCCCCCACGCAGGCGAAAATCTGAGTATAACTTAAGTTAGCCCTCTACGTATGTGGACTGAAAATTTTAAATTGGAGTATAAGTGGACTCATGTAGTTCAAACCCAGTGTTGTTCAAGGGTCAAGTGTCTAGTCTAGGGGACAGTGATAATGACAATGATTTACTAGTCTTGTCATCATCACATTGGCAAGTCTTAGTAAATAACTCAAATTCCTTATCCATCCCTTTCCTCCCGGCCTAAACTCAACCCTGCAGAAGAAATGAGCACAAAAGGAGGGGGGAGGTAAAGAGTCAAAACTTTAAAAAACATTTTATCAAACAGCAACAACAAAAAACTCCATCAAAATTGATACTTTCGAAGCTTTAAGAATCTTGTCGATTATCAACTTAACTTGTATACCTTCAACTAAAAACTCCAAAATAGATCATAAGTTATGTAAAACGTCATACAAATAATTTTTAAACAATTTTGCTTTCTTTCAGCACATTTTAGGATAGTAACTGCCACTTTTCCTGGGTGCAGATAAGCCAGAAGGGAAAAACCCACATTGTAAATTCCAAAAGGTAATTATTTGTATATTGCAAGATTCCCTTTATATGAAATGTCTAGAAAAGGTAAATCTATACCGACAGAAAGTAGATTAGTGCTTGCCTATGGCTATAGTTATAGTCGTACAACTCTTATAAATTTACTAAAAATCACCAAATTATACACTTAAAATAGACGAATTTTACAGAATGAAATTATATCTCAATAAAGTTGTTAAAAACAAAACTACCTATTCAGACAGGTTCTCAGAGTTGTGCTAAGGATTAAGTTATCTGTGAATATTCACAACTATCCTAAAGAAACCATTACTTCCTAATCTAATCGTCCCACCACAAGAAGAGTCCAGGGCATTCTTACGCTGCAGTGGCTGGGTTGTTTCCTTCCCCAAAAGCAAAAAAACAAGATAAAAACAAGTTAATGAAACAGAAAATTTGAGAGATTATGACATGGATCTCAACTCTCGAAAATCCTAACAAAAGTATGTGATAGTCTGGTTTATGACCAAGTATCTCAATTTAAGTAACACTTTCTTAGACAGAGAAAGTACTTACATTCATCGTAAAATCCATAAATTCTATTGATGCTGGCACATTCATGGTTTCCTCTGAGAAGAAAAAAATTCTCGGGATATTTGATTTTGTACGCCAATAAGAGGCAGATAGTCTCCAATGACTGCTTCCCCCTGTCCACATAGTCCCCAAGAAACAGGTAGTTGCTTTCGGGTGGGAAACCACCGTACTCAAAAAGTCGAAGCAAATCATAGTACTGCCCATGGATATCACCTGGAAGCAAGAATTCTGTCAGTGTCGTCATACTTTGTTCACTAACAAAGCTTTGGAAAGACATTCTTTAAACATTCACTGCACACTGGCACTGTCCTCTAATAATGACAGTTAAATTTGACAATGCTAATTCCAATCTTCTCTTATTTATTAGTTCAATTGAGCTTAATAACATTTTTAAGTATATGTGTATGTGCAGAATCTCACACAAAACTCAACTCATTACGAATTTATTTTGTGGAAAGGATGAATGCCTAGGCAGGCTTTCTTGCCAAGTAACATGGTTTTCCTTTCAGGTCGGCTGATCTTATCAGATCTCTGACAGCTCAGTCTCCAGGGGCTGTGTCATCAGAACTGCTGGACTTCTAGTGAGCCCTGGCCCTGAGAGCGCAAAGATACACACACGCTACACTTACCAATGTATTCGGCTTTCAATTTCTCCCTGCTAGATGATACCAAAGAGCATTTCACTTTAAAAGCATGCATACGAGCTTTACCAATGTAGTCAAATATGCTAGAAGAATACAGCATTACTCATAAGGTTTGGTTTTTATACAGATTATCTACACCGACCATGTAGAAATAGAACTATACAACATCAAGGAAGGTAAATTTTTAGATATTACCGGTTTTGTTTTAAGCTTAAATATAATTCCTATATATTCATACAGTTGACTTTCTCTTAGCTCTCCATTCTGTTTCATTTCTTTCCTTCTACAAGGTTTACATTCCTTTAAGCAAAACAATTTTAGAAAATTTGAAGCATGTCTAAGTAAACTAAGTCCATTGGAGGTGTTTATTCTAAAGCTAAATTTATTAATTTTAAGTAGTTCCAAGTTATTCATAAATAGTAAACGATTCTCCTGGCTAATACGAGGTCATCTTTATATCCTTGACTCAATCAATCACGTAACCAAAGGTAACTGCTGAGTGTGCCAAAACTCACCACATATTTTGAGTGGTGCTTCAAGTTCTAGTAGGATAGGCTGACTGAGAAAGATCTCTCGGGACTTTAAGCACAATCCTCTGATTTCATTCTCCTGTAGCTGGACATTCTTACCAGGCTTGGACCCTCTCACTGTAGGGGAGAAAAACTCCAATTAGTCAAATGAAGTCAAAATATAATGTAAAAATTAAAAATATCTGAAAGGATACAAATTTTAGATAAAGAGGAGGCAAAAACATAGCTTAACTAGCTTTTTGGCTGGCTTTATTTTCAGAACAATTATAAAGAACATGGTTTTAAAAGCCTAATGAGAATCTTAAAATCTTAGACAGGATTTCAGAGATGATTTAGTTGCACGTTCTATACCAGGTTAAGATTTCTCTACAGTATCCTGAACGAGGGGTCATCCACTCTGGTACAAACACTGTTAGGGACGCCTTCCTTTGACTACTTGCTGAAATCAGACTCCCTGCGGCACAGCTCTGGGCCTCAGTTCTGCATCTAAGCCACATGATCAGCCGTGCTCACCTACAGCCCTGTTCACCAAGCCAGCTCATTTCGCCTCCCGTCTTCCCTTCTACAGCAGGAGATTTTAGAGATGCCACGTTACTGAGTTGGTTTTAAGGCTTCTTTGTTTTAAAATGTGAGACTGGAAATGCTCAGACCACCCCCCTACCCATCAGTGTTATCTCCTCAAGGGTCTCAGATTTATCCGTGAAAAATTTTGTGTTGTTTTCATTTCATTAAAACACGTTGTAGGGTCACTGTACATATCTGGCTATGCAATTTCTGGGCCTGCATTTTTTAATACGATCATGCCTGCACAGGACAAAGGATATCAGTGGTGTGCTAAAGAAAGGTTTCCTAGTAATCTGAACAGATAAAAAGTGAGAAAATGGAGGAAAAAACCATGGCACAGCACCAGGCATCCTAAACACATAAGCGCCCGCATCAGAGCCCTCCGAGTTCTACTCACTATCAAAGTGAAGCATAAGATCGTCCCTGGCCTTATTAGCAGTTCGTTTAATGGGCTGGTAGGCAGCAGTAGGAAATGAAATTTTGTTTTGATTCCAGTTGTAACAGATTAAAATAAACAACACTGAATTGTTAAATTTACCTTTATTTTACAGTTAAATGGCCTGCTTGCTGGCAAGGTCTGGTTAAATATGGGGATTGATTATCCTCAACTTGCAGTCAAAGTCTTAATATTTGTACAAAAGATTTATGAAAGCATTCTCTGAATTAGAAATGAAGCAAAAACACAGAACCGGACTAAATTAGAATGAAGTCTGCATCTTTCCACCATTAAATCCAGTAAAAAGTGATTCAGTTTTAGCAAAACCATAAAATCCATCAGATTAAACCAATGTTACTAACTTAAATGTCACTGGTTTTGGAGGCTTAGTTTGTATTCAAATTATAAAATCATTTGGCCTAATAACTGGATAAGAGCAATAGGTTTAAGTGGTTTGTATCTAGCTTCGTTCTATAAATATCTAAGTAACATTACAGAATAATAAAAATTACAAGTAAAAAACCTGATGTTTGCTGAAAATTTTTTACTAAAAAGGGCTGTATTTGAGAAATATTGCCCTAGGTGAAGCAATCCTTCAGCCTCAATAGCCACTGAAACCCTGAATTTTCAGAAGAAGCAAGTTCTGAGCAGAAATGAGACAGTGTGTAGAGGAGCATTATTTTTTTCAATGAAAAATAATAAGAAAGAAGAACAATAGGGAAGGATCAAATTCTTGAAGCACACAAAGAAGAGAAAACGTTAAGAGAGAACACTGGGCTAGGAGCCAGGAGCCCCAAGTTTTTTGTACTGGTTCTATAGCCTTGAGTAAATCACTACTTTAAATCCCAATATGTAACTGAACTAAATGACTAGCCAGTCTCTGATCAAAATATTATGAAACAAGAATTAAGGACAAAGTGCAGTAATGATTTTGAGGGATGATATGAAACAGATGCATATATAATACAACAACAGCTAAGCAACAAAAAACGATTTTTCCACAGTAATTTTTTTTTCTCTAAACACACATACAGGAGAACTCAAGAAACACTCCTGGTGGAAATATGGTATGATTTCTGATTCACTGGCCAGAAAATCCCAATCATTAGTGATTTTACCAGTCAACCAGGAATTCGGGCAGACTGCCCAGCAGGAAATTTTATTTTTGGAAAGGAGGGGACTCCTAAGTTTCTGGATCGTTTTCAGCAGAGCCCTATGTTTGTGAATGAATAGCCCACTCCTTCAGGAGAATATGCAATAACTTACACCTATACAGAACGCAGGCTATACTTTTTATATGAATGCTATACTGAATCAATGTCACCATATTAAATCAATGGTGCTAATACGAATTTTACTGGTTTTGGAGGCTTCCACTACCACTTTTAGACATAGTTTACAGTAGTTTTCGTTCTCTTATTGTTTGTCCTCTGAGTAGGAGCGTACAGATTAGTAAAAAGAAATACTACGAACAACTAAAAATTTTTCTTAATGTAGAGTTTTTCCGGAACCAGGATATTTTATATTTGAAGAACAGTGCTCATTAAAAGCAATAACACAGTCACAAAGCTTTTTAAATTCCCTACAATTAGCTCAAGGACTAAAATTATAAAAATAGAAACGGTCAAAACCATCTTCTATCAATAGGCAAATTCCTGCTCACCCTTCAAGACTGCTTAGCTATTACCTCACCCTCTCTCTCCTCTCCATCTCCCTCACAAGCCCGCTTTATGCATTCTGAAATGCTCAAGAGCCAGTCACCACCCAGCATACACTGTACTTTGTATTATGACTGCAGGTTCACTTCTACCCCTGGTAGAATGCAAACCCCTGGACACACCACCTGCTCTGCAGTGTACCTGCCCCTGGCCAGTACAGAGCAGGCACTCAAAATCTGTTGCATGAAAGAAGTCTGGATAAATCTGTAACTACTGTTGGCTAGACTTGTGGCATTAGAATTAAACATACTTTCACAACTACATACTTAAAATCTTTAATTTTTTTCAGACTATATACTTTTGATTAAAGACAAATTTTCTGTGCTTTCAAATTATAAAGCAATAGTGTCACTTTCCTATCAGGCTTTATAGAGTATTTTCCTAGAGGTGAAAATTAAAATTTAGGATTATTCTTAAATTTCAAAATGTATCTAACAGAAGATAAAGACTTCAAAATGGGTTTTGGCAGTTCAAGAGAACACTGCAGATATTTCTTAAAAATAGCCCTATCAGCCAACAGCATAAGTGTCTATACTTTACTATTTTCAATGCCTACCAATAGAATTATCTATCAGTTGTAGCTAACATTTACCAAGCACTTCCCATGTGCTTGCTGGGCACTGTGCTAAGGGGCTTTACACTGCCATTTAATCCTCAACAATCCTATGAGGTTAGTTAGGCATTTTCACTTCTCCAAGCCACAGGCTGGGAAAGTTTCAGTGACTTGGTCCAAGGTCGCAGAGCTTGTAAGGACACCAGACCCAGACCGACTCTAGGTCTACTGGTGCTTCCACCATACCACCCTCCAAGTAAGAATTTGTTCTTAATTAAGCTCCCAAACCAAGGGAGTTTTCATAGGACAGACTACTGAAACCTTAATATACAGTCACTGCTCCCTAAAAAATCATAATGCATCCTTATAAATGGGAGACATTAAACAAGAACTAAATCATGCAATCTGTAAAGACTATCGATACTTATTTACCACGCTTCAGACATCCAACAAAATAGTTGCTGGGCACCTGCCATAAGCCTGGCCCTGGTTTGGATGCTAGGGCTAGCCTGGCAACAGGAGAGACAAGAATCTCGTTCTTTTTCTTGAGAAGCTTACATGCTAGTGGAAGACACTGGAAATAAGACAAACTGGGTAGCTAGAGATTATTATAAATGTTATAGCTAAAACTATACCTCCAGAAAGATTATAAAACTAAAATTTCACCTTAAAGATAACATCTTTGATACTGTTAAAAGGTAAAAGCTTAAATATCTCTATTTTATCACTGTTAGCTACAAAAAAATACTAACAGTACAGCTCTGCTCAATATCAGTCAATAACTCATTTTGGCTTAAAGCTCTCTCTGTGTTCTGGGCATGCTGGGAGAAACCTGTACAAATAGGAGACTGTAGGTGGGAAATTCATGGGGTGTGACCTCAGGATACCTTCCTAAGCAGCGGTTCAAATAGCACATATCAAATTATTTCAACAATTGTCAATGGAATCCAAAATATTCCAACAAATAAACTCCATTCTCCAGATGGAATGTTTCTCCTAAGTCCAGGTGCCAGGCACTGCAGTCTCACCTTAGGCCTTTCACATATGACTTCTGAGTAAAAGCTTTTCTTTATCTGCCTAGAAAGGTAGATTCAGAAAAATGCATTATGGCTATCTTCAGCAAAAGCTGCTCAGTACCAACTTATCTATTTATCTGGCAAATCAGTGAGTACATGATAAACTTGCACAAAATTTTACTGAAAACAAACTGATAAAATTTTTGAAATAATAAAAAGATGTTATTGGGGATTATCTGCACTGCCAGCTTTCTCCAGCAAGCAACAAAAAGTAACTTTTCTGACAGCCCGGCAATGAGCAAAGCAGAGATGAAAACTATGAAAGAAAACTGAAGAATACTTTGGGATTATTACAAAAAATGAAAAAGTATTCTTCTTGCTCATCGATTAAAGGTCCCTTAACTGTTTTGAAAGGTCACGTTAAAAGAATAGCATACACCAGAAAAAGTGCCAGCGGAATTATAATGAAGTTTTAAAACCTAAGATTGGCACAACTAATTTAAAAATAATCCAACAGAGATTTTGCTGTTTTAAGATAATCCTATTAAAGTAAGTGGTAATTTTAAGAACATGCCACACCATACTCATTTCAGGGACAGAATCAACATCGCAATATCTGACATATTTAGGCAACATCTGATGAATTTAGGAAAATAAGACCTCAAACCAAACAAACGGCAGCAACTATTTACAACACTAAAACTTTCCCACAAACAACTGAGTTCTTTCTACAAAAAAAACATAAGCCACAAAAATGTTATCGCGAATCCTTTGGTTTCACTGAGGTCACCAGCAGACTTCCACTTTTTGACCATCTTCAGTGTTTCCATCCCACCTCCCTGTGACTCCCCTAACTGATGGTGTTATATTCTGGGTATTGAAAGGTGAAACAATTTTCTCAGGCAGATGGTCACGACATAGCTGCAAAACACTGTCCACCGCTCTCAATACATATCTGGAGTAACCTACACCTAGAGTTAAGTCAATTTATTGAAAAACGTTTAACTTTCCAGTCGAACAAATACCACTGATTAGACTAGACATCTAAGTCTACATTTTATTAGTTTCCATTTTCATAAATCTAAAATATCAGTGACACCCGATCCCCTCTAGATGGGGAATGCCAGAAAACCCTATAGTGGAGAAATTGGAGATTTCAGATAAATCAAGGCCCCTAATGAAATCATGTTCTAAAACATGCTCTGGATATAGGACTCTGATCCTAAAACATAATTTGTCCCAGAATTCTAAAAACTCCAAAGAGATGGAATCTTTCTCTATTCCTCTTGAATGAGGCTTTCCAGTTACCTCATCTACAAGGCAATTCACATCAGAATATTACATCCTCTACATTTCAATCTTTAGGTTTACTAATTGCCTCAGTTGTAAATTAAGTGAAATGGTCAAGTCCGTATAATACCAATCATTTCCCTGCTTCAAGATCAGTAATCCTCACCTATTCAAATGGACTGACTGGCACTGGCACATGCTTCTACAGAAGAGGTCACGCGGGTCATTATAAGACTGCAGTTTCAAAGACATAAAACAATCCCACCAACCTCCACCACGGGGCGGGCTACTTACTAATGCAAGGCCCAGCACCGAGGAAAGCCTGGCCTCCTGCTACAGACCAGCAAGGGGGCACAAGGAGAGCGATGCTTTCCATTCTGTGGGTTAGGGCTAGCGCAAGCTCAGTTCATGTCCTCAATAGAGCTTTCCCATCTTGCATCTTACTACATCTTACCTCGTAGGAAACGATTAGGCATACAACTGCCGGGGGAGGGAAGAGGAGAGCAGAGAGCTCACCACAGACTTCTTTAAGTTAGGGAATTAGCAAAACACAATTTTAATATCAGTCATTATCAACAAAATGTCCTATAACTGATCCAAAGTAAAGCCTCTAATCGTACAAATTATCTGATGTATAAAGAAAAAAATAATTGTAGAGGTCTCATTAGGAAAAGATACTTTTGTTTTCCTTGGTCAACATTTTAAGAACTTTTTTGCGATTATGTTTGTCCTTAATATTATCTTCAGGACCAGGGACTGCTGTCTTTTTAACATTAGAATACAAACAGGTTTCTGAGTATACCAAAAAGCTAAACAAATGGGTTAAACATTTTTAGTTTCAGAATATCTGAGCACTACCTTCAGATGGACTCTCACACACCAGAGAATTAAATTAGTAAATGCTTTCCAAGGGCCACGGCAGAGGCCATATTTAAATCACTAAAGCAAGCCAAGCAATTATGCAGAGCCTGGCACGGTCTTGCAGTTCGACAACAGCCATCTTTAGAGCAAAGATACTTCCTGAAAATTAGGATGTGAAAATAAGTTACGACTGCCCCAGTGCGCAATAAAAGTGCTAGCTCCTGAAAGAGGTCAGTCGATTACAAAGTAAAACCAAATCTCACTTTTCTCCAACAGTAAGTAGGAATATCAGAGGGCTTATTTTCTCTTTAAATCCCTCAAGTTTTACCGTGCAGTTATTTTAATAATTGAACATTAGTTACATGAAGGAGTAACAATCTTAAGGTTTTATCATCAACAAGGCAGAGCTTGGATAAAAGCGTCCAAGGCGGATTGCACAAGTGATAACTACTTAAGAAAAAACTACTAAAAGCATAGAAAAGAACTGCAAAGCTGTTAGTGACTAAGATCTAAACCAACATGCTGTTTTTCTTAAATAAGACTTCATCTGAGTTGCCTTTTTAGTATTATCACTGGCTAATTCTCAACCAGCTGGTAAAGTCCTCCACCTTAAAAGATGAGACGATTCTGAACATGAAAAAAATTCTAACAAGGTCCCCATAGTCATATTGCCTCCATTTTCAGATATACATAAATCTTAATTAAAATGTTTAAGGAAAAAGGTTTAAGGGGCATTACAAAAACCACAAAATTATTATCAACATCTAACTTGGATGTATATACATCTTCAATGGATCATCACTGTCTCTCTGCCAATTTTATGTGGTTGACAGAGGGAAGGAAAAAGGAAAATATTTATTATTTCAATTTCAATGAAAAAGTGAAATTAAAAAATTTGGGTAAGTACAATATAACATGCATAGAGAGAAGTTATTAAGAAACAATGACTGATCTCACTTTAGATGACCCAAGTTCATCAAGGCAAATTTCTCAGCACGATTTAAAAAACAGATTAAAATTAAAATCTGTTACGTAAATTCAGAGTTATGGGAAACCCAGAACTTAACAAGACTTAAGTGACCTTAAATTTTGTTTCTAATCCACACAGATTTCAACTTTTCTTTTCTCAGTGAAATAAAGCCTACCCCAATCTAGCCAGAGGTAGGCAGAATTTATAATAAAAAGTTCCTTTCTTATTACAAACTGTTTTAATCCAGTCCCGACCCACTGCTGCCTCATATAAATCAAGAACTGTACTAATGTGACAAGTCTGGTTCCTGTAATACATGACAAGTACTGAATGAAGACAAGGTTTTCACCCACATTAGAGAGACATTTCAAGAGCCTATCAGGGGTCCATTCAGTGTTTTTTTTTTCTTTTCTTTTCTTTTAAGAAGGTATGAAAGGAAAAAACCCCACAGATTAAGAAAAGTTATTTTCAGGAGTTTCATTTTAAGGGCTTAATTTGAAAGATCTGCAAATTCTACCAGAGCTGTCCAACTGTTAATCATGCTCTCGACTCCATCTCAGAGCATTTATAGTTCAACAATATTATGAGATTATAGAGGCCAAAAGTTAAAACTCAGCCAAATCTACATTATCCAGGGCCCAAACCAAGAAAGAGATCTGAATGCTCCCAAAGTTTTGAATAAGACGTTAGCATTAGTAGACTCGCTCTGGAAACCAGAGAAAAGGGGCAGTTCATTTAAGTGTCTCTCTTCAACATCCTAACTTCTCTTCCGTCTCCCATATCAATATGAATCAATTCCCAGGCACTTCATGAGTTTTAGATCAGCCAAAATAACAGCTTTACTTTAACCTTCGCTTAACCACCGCACACTTCCTTCCTTCATACACAGGGTGAGTCGAACGAATTCTGTCTCCCGGCTGCTTGGTTTTGAAACCTGTCACTGTGTGACCTTGGTCAAATGACTTCACCTCTGTGTCTTAGTTTCGTCTGAAAAGCGGGAAAACATAACAGTACCTACCGAGCAAGGTTGTTGGGAGAATAAATGAAAGCTGTGTAAAGTGCTCAAAAAATGCCGGACACATAGTAAGCGCTGGCTAGCATTACGATTGTAATTTATTAGATAACGCAAAGCGCTTAACAGAGCCTGGCACATTGGAAATATAACGAAACTGTCATCGTCCTTGGTTTCACGTTCAGAAAAGAGCGCGGAGATCTCATTAAGATAAAAGACAACTTAGAGTATTTGGGAGCGCAGGAGATGGGTCCAACATCTCCTTGAGAGATGAAAGTTGGTCAGTAAGTAACAAAAAATGGGACTCCCCGATCCCACTCCTACGAAAAATAAAAATGAGCAAGATAAAAAAAAAAAAAAAAAAGCCCTTTAACCAAGTGGAACCCACATCCCCATCAAACTGCCTTTCGAGAGGACGAGTACCAGACAGTCCGGAAAACGTCGTCCTGCAGGTTGGATGGGGCCCCCCACCTTCTCTCCTCCAAAGGCGGGTTTGATTTGTGGGGTGCAACGGGGGTACGGAACGGAAACGTGGGGGTGGGGAGCAGAGTTTTCAGATTTCACGGCCAGGAAGAAGGCTGCGCCCTAGTGCAATGAATGAGCCGGGAGAGGGACCGCGCGGGGTGGGCCAAGTGCGGGACCCCGGCCGGCATCCCTCCGGCAGCAGCCCCGAGCCCGTGGGCCAAACTCGCGGCTCATTCCCCTCAGCGCTGCAAGCCCAACCGGCCTCCCAACTGCCCCCACCGCGAGCCCCCGGGGCTGCTCGCCTCCCCTCAGCCCGTCCGCCGCCCCCTTCACCTTCCAGCAGCCGTTGGATGATGCTGTCGATATTGAGTTTATCTATATCCGCCATCGCCTTCCCACCACCGATCCTCCCGTAGCGGCGCCGCCGGCGGCTCGCGCCCGGGACTCACGCCTCCTTTCCCACGCCACGAGCACAGAGGCGGTGGTGGCGGCGGTGGCAACAGCCGCGGCGGGTCCCCCCCCCGACCGCCCCGCACCCTGCTTCCTCCTTCTCTCCCCACTGGAACCACGAGAAGAACAAAATGGCGGCCGACTCCTTAGCTAGCCTCGGGCGGCGCACGGATGCGCGCGGGGAGTGCAGCGGCCTGGCCGGGACTTCTTTATGGGCCATAGAGCGCGCGGGAGGGGGCGGGGCCGGGGCGCGGAGAGGGGGCGGGGCCAGAGCCCGGGAAGGGGAGGAGACGGTTGAGCGTAACTGCGACCGCGCGCGGGATCCTTCCGCCAAATGGCCCGAGCCAAATAGGCCCCCTGGCGGGAGCGTAAGTTGAAAAGTTGCACGCGGGAGTTGGGGAAGGGAAAAAGGATGCTGCTGTGCGTCCGAGGTCGGTGGTTTCCATACAATACTGTTCACTGGGGCTAGATGTGTGCAGACCTGCTATGTAGAAGCCCAGCCCATCGAAGGAACTCGGTCCTGGAATTTACCCTTTAAGTTTGGGTGGAGGTGGAGAGAGACAATAATTAAGAGAAGTAGGTTAACTTATTTTGGATTCAAATTTGCTGGGACTTGGGGGGAAGGAAAAGGTTTATTTGGTGACTAATAAAAAAAAAGTCCTTAGATAAAATGTTAAGTTATTCATTCTGAGGGGTGAGAATATGGGCGTTTGTATATATAATTTTTGTGCACTCTAACTTTTACATTTGCAGAAAAAAATTTTAATCCACCCTCAATATTTTTTTTCATCATCCTTATGTTTTTATTATTTTTCTTGAACTCGGGAAGTTATATAATCATTGGAACGGTTACCCTGGTTCTAGCCAGAACGAAGGTGAACGAGCATGTGCAGCAGATAAAGGAAGAATTTGCAGATTTCGCGCGTTGGAGCTGGAGGCCAGAAGATAATAGCGAGTTTGCAGGGGTGTGTATTGCTGTTCGGTCCTAGGTTCTGCAGACACCCCGGGGAAACTCTGCTCCATTTTCTTTGGCTTCCCAGGCTACCCAAGTCCTATCTCTCTACAGGAGGCCCTCCAAATTTGTCACCTCCGGGGGCTGTGAGTCGCCTTTATCTTGATCTGGGTTTGGAAGTGCAGCCCACACTCAGCAAATACATCTGCTCTCTTGGATCCTGAACTTTTCATTTCTGTTTTTTCCTGCAGCTCTTTACAGTTTGCAAAACCCTTTCCCTTCCCCTGAGAAATTCATTTTGTTTTTCAAGGCACAGGGTGCACGAATTCCCCCATCCCTAAATGCCATCGAGGTGATTGTGCCACCTTGGCATCCAGCCTTGGAAGCTGAATCCTTCTGGGGCCCAACTGCTGCAGGACGCAGGTCCTGCATGTGGACTTTTAGTCTTCTTGCTCCTGTCTGGAGGCTTTGAGGTTCAGGTCTCCCCCTGCTCTGCTCAGCTGCTCATTCCACTTTCCCCAGTCAGCAGCGCACTCGCAAGCTATAGCCCTGTTCACCAGAAAACACACAAGTGTCGTTTGTCAGCCCAGGGCACAGAGCCTAGTTGATGACATTCGGAGTCGCTGCCCAGGCTGTTGTGAACAGCTGGCTATGGAGGTCAGGGTGGCTTTCCTGGGAGGAGTCGAGACTTTGGGTGCCTCCCGGGCAGGGTGCATCATGGCAATGGCAATTAGAGCAGGAATATGAAAGACAGCAATTTATTTAGCAGACAAATATTTATGGAGCATCTGTTCTGTGCCAGGCATTGTTCTAGGCTGAGAAGCAGGGGTGAACAAGACAGACAAGGCCCTTCTCTCATGGAGAGTCATCTTGTAAGCCAGACAATAAACAAAGATACAAATAAAAATATCGGCTTCTGATAAGTGCAGTGGAGAAAGGAAACAAACACTGTATTCATTTTCTTAGTATGTGCCAAAAACTTTCTCATTGAATCCCCAAGACAACAGTAGGAATTATGTACTATTCCTATCACACCCATGTTACAGATTTAAAAAGCAAGACAGAGAGGCTAGGTTGTTTGCTGAAGGTCACGCAGGTAGTAAGTTACAGAGTTAGGGCTGAAATTCAGGACACCAAGAAACTAAAGCCCTTTTATATTTAATAAGTCCCCACTGTGAATCCCCAGCACCTAGCATAACCCTGTCACACACTAGGCACATAACAAACGTGGAACCCAATGGAATGATCTAAACGTGTCTCTACCCACAGCAAGAGTGCCATAATTTTCCATACACAAAATAGCAGTCGTGTGAACATCGGCTGACATCAGGGTTGGAAGAGGACTTCAGACTAGACTGGGATATGGGGAGGACCTCTGTCCTCACACCATTCTCTGCTGAGCTACTCCCCTCCAGAGTCCAGTTTTGCTGGCACTTGTCTAAGAGAAGTAGCTGTCTCCGAGCCTGAGAGTGGCATAAGCTCGCAGGGTAGATCCGAACGGCTCCTAGACAGAGCAAACAGCTCTGGGAGGAAAGAACTGATCCCCTGTTGGCCTTGTTCTGCCATTATCAACACGAGCGACCTCCCTAAGGACCAGCAGACAAGCATTTGCCAGAAAGGCTACTGTCTAATAGGTAGAGTGTCCCTTCCCCTTTCTAACTTGCCTATTTGTAAAATGAGAAAAGTGGATAAAAATGTACTTTCTGAACTGTCTTCCTTGGATCCACAGAGCTTTTTAGAGGCCTCTTGAAGATGATGGTAAGCCGATGGGGTTCTGGTCCCCAACCCCTAGAGCCAACCAAAGCAGAACCATGGCACACGATAAGCACTTAATCAAAATTAACTATTATTATTATTATTATTATTATTATTAGTTTTAGACATTGAGCTTCCATGTAAGACTTGAAGAGGGGGCTGTAGCTCAAATAATTGAAAACCAGTAGTGTTTCTAAGGACCCTGTAAGCTTTGAGTGAGCTCTCAGTGCCTAAAGGAGACAGGCTAATAACAGGAAAGAATTAAGCCAGGTGGATAGGGACTGGTGAACTTGATAGCACACACCTCGTCTGAGGGGCCGCTTCTCAGCTCTGGTCCACTGGGGCCATGTGGGAACATGGAGCTCAATGTGGCTGGATCCTCTGAGTCTTTAGGAGAACTCGGGCATATGGATTTTTATGTGAAATGTTCCATTTTTTTAATCGTTGGTCATGAACTCAAATTCTTCTAAAACATTGTGTGAGGCTGAGAAAGTATATCTGTGGACTACACTTGGCCCTAGGCCAACGGTTTGGAACTCTGTTCTAGAAGGTGGTGTGTGAACCCTTCCCTCTCCCCCTAATTTAATGAGCATTCGAATTATTGTTAAATGATCCAAAGAAATGTCATGGATGAGGTTTGCCAGAGAATGTGGAAGTTTTGTACAAAGTAGGGAACCATAAGAAAAAATACCGGCAAAAGCCCTTTGACAGCATCCGCAGCTTTATTTCAATGTCCTGTGATATTATCAGCAGACGCTTTTGTTTTTGTTTTTGTTTTTCGGCAAATTATTACTGAGGCCTTATTCTGTGTGAGAAGCTGGGGACATAGCAGGGAGCAAACCAGCAGAGTGTCAGTCCTCGTGAAACTCCCAGTCCAGGGGAAGAGACAGACAGGAACAGAGAAACAGTCAGAGAAGATAACTGCAGATGGTCGTGAGTTCTGTGAGAGAATTAGAAGGGCTCACGTGACCACATTGTAGATGGACTCAGGATTCGACATTCGAGTCAAGATCTGAAGGCCGAGAAAGAGCAAGTCATGAGAAGAACTGCATAAAGGAAGAGTATTCCCAACAGGAAAACAGCTAGTGCAAAGGCCCTGAGGCAGAAACAATCTTCCAGCACTGGAGGAGTGGAAAAGAGGCGAGAGTGGCTGGAATGGAGTATGAAGGGGGAGAGTGTCAGGAGAGGAGGTTAAGTGGGCAAAGGCCGGCTCACTCAGGGCTCCGTAGACCATAGGAAGACATTTAGATTTTATTCTAAGCCTAATGGGAAATCACTGGAGGGTTTCAGGCAGAGGAAACATGATCTGATTCATGTTTAAAGAAGCTTTTCATTTTGAAATCACTTTAGATTTACTCAGAAGTTGCAAAGATAGTACAAAGAGTTTCCATAAGCCTTTCACTCAGCTTCTTTCTAATGTTTAACATTGTACACAAGCATGGCATCGCTCTTAATTTTTCAAAAGACCTAAATCGTAAAGAAATGTCGGATCATACAATAGCACATGACATCGTTATCCAGAGGGCATCTTCTCCGAAATGAGATCTGCTTTCACTTCTAAAAACATCTCTTTGGTGTCTGTGAGGAGAAGGGACTATAGGTGGGCAGGAGTGGAAACCGTGAGATCAAGGAGGGGGCTGATGAAAAATGTAGCATCCATGCTCTGAGCCTCAGTTTCCTCATCTGCAAAATGGGGGTGATATCACCCATCTCAGAAGGTTGTTGTGAGAATGTACTTGGGAAGGTAATAGTAATAATGATTACCAACAGTGATGATGATGATAGCTAGCATTTATTCAGTGCTTCCTGTGTGCCAGTCTCTTGTTTGTGACCTTTCGTGCATGATCAGGGAGTGTAGATTCTTTGGGATGTTCCCAGAAGCCTTCACTGAGGAGGAGGGTTTATATGGGCCTTCCCAAATCTCTTGAACCATTCTCGGTCCTCTTGGGTGTGTCTCTCTTTGAGAAGAGTCCAAATATACTTCCATCTGGACTTACCCAACAGAGACATTAGAATAATGACCATCTTGCTAAATGTTCCTTAGCTTTGCAGCAAGCTGTCCGAGTATCTGGAGGGTGGATTGCATTGTCATTGGGCACTAAGTCTGGCAAAGGGAAGCAGACTTTAGAGCAGGGTCTCTCAACCTGGGCACTAGTGATATTTTGAGCCGGATCATTCTCTGTCGTGAGGGGCTATCCTGTGAACTGTAGGGTATTTAGCAGCATCCCTGACCTCCACCTACTAGATGCCAGAAGCACACCCCCTGTTCCCAATTATGATATTAAAAAAATATAAAAATGCCTCCAGGCACCACCAACTGTCCCCTGTGGCGTCAAAGTCACCCTCTCCACTCTTGGTTGAGAACCACTGCTTAGGAGCACTTGGGGCCTATGGTAAAGTGGCTTTGCCAGAGTAGCTTCTTTGACTACTAGTACCAATAGCTATCATTTATTCAGAATTTACTATGTGCCAGGCTTTGACCTAACTCTTGTTTTGTATATATCTTCTGGTTTCATTCCCAGAGAGGTTAGATGACTTGCCCAAAGTCACACAGCTAAGAAATGACAGAGCCCAGATTTGACCCAGATTTGTCCGACTCCAGAGGCCGTGTTCTCTAACAACTCTGCCTCGCTGAGCTTCTGAAGACAAGGGTGTTAGAAAATCATGTGGGGAAAAATATTTTCTAAACAGTAAAAAGTCATTCTAGTGTCCAGTAGGAGAGGCTGCATGGAGAGACTTTGTTCTGGACTCACAGACTTATTGGAAAAGCCAAATTGTAGTGCAGAGTCCACACGTGACTCACTGTATGGCTTTAGGCAAGTCACTGGCTTGACTTGGTAGGTGAAACGCATTTGGTAAACCCCACCCCACCTTACCCCACCTGGATGAGATAGGCTTTGAGCAATAATGGTGCCTCCCAGCAAGGCACAATGCTAGGAGCCTTGCAAATGTCTTCTGGTGGAATTTCATCCTCAAATAATTCCAGGAGGCACAAGCCCTCCCCTCCTTTTTAAAATGGAGATGAAATTCACATAACATAAAGGTAACCATTTTAAAGTATAATTCAGTGGTTTTTAGTACCTTCGCAGTGTTGTGCAAACATCCCCTTTATCTACATCCACAATATTTTCATCACCTTGCAAAGAAACTCCACATCTATTAGCAGTCACTCCTCCTTCCTCCCAACTCCTGGCCACCACAGAAGAAACGAAACTTTATATAGTAGTTGAGACCCCCTTCGAAATGCTTCTCCATTCTACTCACTAACCTCCCTCTCCAGAGGTAGCTAGCCTAAGATCCTTGTGTAGGTGATTATATTACCAGTTATAACAATATATAAACCAACTAACAATCAACAAGGAAGAAAAACCACGCTAACCCCCAGGGCCAAAAAGAATGCATTTTTATAATGCTAGATTTATTCAATTTAAAATACTGCCTTTGGTTCTGAGAGTAGGTTTTCTGATTTTACTTGTATTGAAATGTCCTTCCCAATGTGCAATGATGGTGATAGTGACAGATAGCTATTTTGTTAACGTTTCATTTGGCAGAAGAAAAAATCCAATCATGAGAGGTTGGAAAAATAACTCATGGCATATTTATGCAGAGATGGAAACACATGAAACTAAGCTACATGTATCAATATGGATACCTCCGGAAGCTAATGTCGTGTGAACAAACCCCGGCTGGGGAAGGAGTGGAACTGTGTGATACTATCTGCATAAAAGTTTAAGACGACAAAACAAAGTCATATAATTAGGGCAATTTTTTTTCAAACTTTTTGAGGGGCCA
>NW_011888804.1:2190728-2192917 GCF_000151845.1 Pteropus vampyrus
TCAGAGCTAATGCTTATGGGAGGCTTATTTTGTGCCCAACTCTTTTCTAAGCATTTTATGTGAATCATTCCATGTAATCCCCACAAATGGACCTATGAAGTAAGTACTATAATTATTCCAGATTGCAGATGTGGAAGCTGAGTCACAGGGAAGTTAAGTAAGTAGCTTTGAGCGGCTGAGCTAGGATTCAACCCCAGGCAGCCTGGCTGCAGAGCCTGCAGCAGACGCTGTCAGTGCCTCCCCCATACCCTTTCAGCAATCGACTTTCTGTGCAAGCCGATCTGATGGTTCAAACCTCTCACTCTCACTTGCACAGCCCGAAAGTGAGCACCTCACTCACCCCGCTCTAGTCTTGTGCATGCTACTTGCCAGTGGCTGGACTTGGCTCTGTCCACCAGGGCTTGCTTGGCAAGTGTGGGGGTAAATCAAAAGTGCCCGGGAGCTAATGACCCCTGGGAGCACCCCTCAACCAGGGATTGATGGGAGTCGGAAGGTGAATGCCCCAGCTCCCTGGCCTCTAAGACGGGATAGCTCTGGGGTGTGTTCTGCACAGTCCCCAAAGCTCCCCTGCAGAACTGAGCCCCAGCTGCCCACGGTGGTAATTTGCTTGATAAAATGGATCCTTTTATTAATTTCTTTCCCTTTCTTGTCTCTCTTCCCTACTCCTTTCCTGATATTTTCTAGAATTAGCCCTCAAATAAACAATTTGCAGTAGAATCCTTGTCTCTGAGTCTGGGGGTGGGGGGCTCAAACTAAGTAGAGCATAAAGTCTTAACCTCTACACAGGCTGCTGATATCTTTGCTTCTAAGTGCAAACAAAAGTAGCAACTTAGAACCTAGAAGCCACCTGAAAAGGGAACTGGCTAAATCAATCTTTGTGTGCAGGTGTACATGTTCTTGTACATGCATGCATGTATGTGTGTGTATAGGTGCAAAGTTGTGTGTGCACAGACTTCTTACATGGGCTACTTTCACACCATAAAAACTTTTTAGAAACGTCAAGGTCATCTGGTCCAGCCAAGAGCAGACAAACTCTGAAGAGCAGACCAATTTCTCTTTCCCAACAGATTAACAGGAAGGGTATCTATTGATAAGATCAGCACAACCTAATTTGCCATTCGTTGTGAATATTTAGAGTGCAAGCCAGAGCACCTCAAGCTGTGGGTTTTCTGTCTTTGCGGTTTCTTTTTTTGGCGGGGGAGGGTTTGTTTCAGAGGCCTCAGGCTGGGAAGAGGAGTGTGGAGGAAGCTGATACAGCTCTAAATTGGAGGCTATTGTGGGGTTCTTGTCAACCTAAAATTTACATATGTTTTTACCAGTTTATTTAGCAGTACTGTGCCAGAACCTGACCTGGAGAAGTTACAACCCCAATTTGAGGCCCAGGATCAGTCCTGGGGTCTGAAATGTCAGCTGAACAGGTCTTTCTGCCTAAGAAAAGACACCGTGCCTCAGACTTTTCCCTCTCCTCTCAACGGAGCCCTTTCTCAACACCCAGGCCTTTATACACATTATCTCATCTAATCCTATTATCTCCACTTCACAGATGAGGGAAATGGGGCTCTAAGAGGTGACTTGCTCAAGGTCACCTGGCATTAAACATTTGGCATAGCTGGAATGCAAACCAAGGTCTGTCAGCCTCCAAAGCCCTCAGCCCTTCCCAGCAGCTGGGGGTAGATGTGTAAGTGAACTTGCCACAAAACAACCCTAAAATCTCAGTGGTTTATAATGACAAATGTGCATTTCTTGGCTGGTTAATGT
Source organism: Pteropus vampyrus (assembly GCF_000151845.1). Lineage (NCBI taxonomy): Eukaryota > Metazoa > Chordata > Mammalia > Chiroptera > Pteropodidae > Pteropus > Pteropus vampyrus. Next base: position 2,192,487 of record NW_011888804.1, read on the forward strand.
CAGTGGCTACAGCTGTGATTCCGTTGGCCTAGGCTCTACGCGTCTTCTTATTCTGAGTCCTGTGGGCCATGTTTATTCTCGTGGCAGAAGGGAAGTGCAAGAAAACAGGAGAAAATTCTAGTGATGCCTTTTAAAGTTCTCACTTGATGTGATATGCATCACTCCCGCTCACATCCTATTGGCCAAGGCAATGGAGGCAGCAATGTACAATCCTTTTACAGAGAAAGGGGGGAAGGAGTACAAAATGGAGAACAATAGTACCATCTACCATGTCTGTCCTCTTGGTCACAAATGTGTACTTCTCTCCCATTTGCACTTAACCACCACCCCCAACCACCACCACCAAGGAAGACACTACAAAAGCCAAACCCAGTCATGAGAAAAGGTGTGGAGCGTGACCTTGTGGTGGTCTCTGCTTCATTTGCTAATAC
>NW_011888804.1:2194747-2222630 GCF_000151845.1 Pteropus vampyrus
AATTTTTTCCACTAAGAACACATTCATGAGTTGCTTATGTAAGTAAAGGTCAAGAGAGAGGGGGAGAAAGAGAGAGAGGTAGAGAAAAGTAACCATGATTTGGGGTAAATCTTCAAGAATTTGAACAGAAAACAGGGCAAGTATGGGGATTACGAGTTGGACTTTGGTGCCAGATGCCTTCATTTCCACCTCAACCCTGCTATCTACTAGCTGTGTGACCTTGGGAAACTTTCTTACACTCTCTGGGCCTCAGTTTCTTCGTCTATGAAACGAGGATGATAATGGGACCTTCATCGCTGGGTTGTTTTGAAGATTAAATGAATGCGTGTGTGTGTGTGAGGTGCAATCGTGTGTGGCACATAGAAAATGCTCAAAATATGTTTTTTATATTTTTTGGTGTAGAGAAGGTCACAGGAAGCTCTCTAGGTGAAAATACACAGTGAGGGCTGGGAGACCGGGATGCTAACAAGTTCGTGTGAACTTGGGACTCAGTTTTATACTAATATTAACAATAGTAACATCCGTTTTTTGAGTACTGACTGTCATGCAGGAACTTTACATGTTTTATGTCATCGGGTCTTCACAACATCCCTCTGAGGTAGATGCTACTGTTATTTCCCTTCTACAGATGAGGCTCTGAGAGCTGAAGCAGCTTGGCCAAGGTCACAGCTTCCAAGGTCCAGGTGAGAGATCTGAACTCAGGGCTGTCTACCTGATGTGAGGGCCAGAGGCAATGTCCACTACACCATCCTGTTCCCTGGAAGATCTTTTCCAGCTTGGTGGTTCGTGACGCTGAGAGTTGAGTTGTATGCTGGGAGCTACAAGGTCTGGGTTACAATACTAGTTCTGTTGAGCTTCTGGGTGCCAGAGCTTGCCTGTCAGTTTTTTTTTTTTTCCCATCAGTAAAATAGGGCCAAGAATATCACAGTGCCCTGTATTTGAGGGTTTTCTTTCCAGTTTTCTCCAGGGCTTCCTTTAGACCCTTCCTCTTCATTTTCTCTTTCCAAACACCTGACTCACCAGGTCACCATGAAGATCACAGGACACAGGTGGAAGGTCTTTGAGATGCTTAAACAGCACCAGGTTCTTAAGGCGGTCTACCTAGGAGGAGGAATAAGAGGAAGTTGCAGGAAAAGAAATCTGAATCTGATTAAATTGACGGTTACACGTGGGGGCTTTGAGAGAACGGTGATGTGCACGGGGTCTCATGAGGGAATACACGGGTAGCATACACGTGTGTGTCCTCAAATAGACACTATCTGAGACGCCCAGGCAGCCGATGTTCCGGGGAAAACAAGGAAGTCATTAAATTATCCAGCTGTTCTGTCTAAATTTGTTGCACATCTGGAGGCCTGGAAATCTCTGGGTGACTTTTTACTTTATATTCTCTGTCTTGCTGTCTGGACTTAATCTCAGGGCTCTAAAAGAGGAAATAGGAGAAAAAAAGGGTGGATTGAAAGGGGAAGAAGAAGGAGTGGGGAGAGGGGGAAAAGCAGAGAGAGAGAGAGAAAGAGAAAGGAGAAGGAGAAAGAGAGAGAAAGAAGAGACCCAAGTAAGGAAATAGAGAGAGAGAAAAACACAGAGATAGAGAAATTCACAGAGACAGAGACACAAACATGGAAAGAGAAAGACAGACAAGATAGACTTACAGAGAGAAAGTCAGACACAAACATGCAGCGTAAAAGACATTGACAAAAATTGAGAGCAAGAGGCCCACATACAGAGATGGAAACACACACAGACATAGACACACAGAGAAATATCCAAGAAATATTCATATAAAGAGATGTGCTGCTCTGCCACCGAGAAAGAGAGGGACAGAGAGATTGAGACTGAAAGACAAACACATACGGAGCAGAGACTATAAAGAGACAGAATGAGAGAAACAGAAAGAAACAGCCAAAGAAACAGAGATCCACACAGAGAAAGAAAACAAACCCTTCAAACAAAAAGAGCCATCAGGAGTTTCTGTTCTGCCAAAAAACCCTGGGAGTCAGAATGTGTTCTGTTAGGCCTCATACAAAACATTAATCTCGTCAGAGGAAAGAGTGGGCTTTAAAAAAAATGTTTTTGATGTAAGACATTGCTCCCCAAATGGGGTATTATTTTATTAATTTTTTTTTCTTTTCTTCCTGTAACATCAGAATTTCTGAGGAGAATCAAAGACAGCAGTCAAGTGTTTATCTACTTTCCACAAACATCTAGCATCAGTGGTTTCTTTTTAACAGAAGAAAAAATTTTCCAGACAAGAATGAGGCCTCTTGACGAATGCTGTGGGGTACAGAGCAGACTGCCATACAGAAAGTGCTAGAACAGGGAAAGGAAATCCCCTTGCACCACCCATGCTGATGGGCAATTAGTAGTGGCTTCCCAGAGTGCTGCGGGAAAAGGATTTGAGGCCACATCTCAAGGAGAAGGAATGCTGTGATCCATTATTGATGTCTGCCACTGCCTGGAACCGGGTAGTCATGGTGGCGGTTTGCCATTCCTGTACCAAAATCTAGAACCTGCCTGAAACATTGCCACGGTCTGGTGATAAGAGTACAAATGGAGGCCCACATACCATATGTCTAAAAATATAAAAGTCAGAAATCCAGTTGCACCCTGGGCTGGCCTGTGTTCTTGCTCATGTCCCTGGCAGCCCACGGGATGAAGGAGCAGAGCACTTCCCTGGCCAGCCTTGCTACCTGTAATTTAGAATGGGAGCTGGATATTCAGGCCAGGGCAGGGTGACTGGATTTGTAGGAACTTGGGATGGGGACTTACCCAGGCAATCTAATGCAGGATTTCCAGGCAGTTCTAAGCACCTCCAAAATTATGCTTCCCAAGTAGAGGATCTGGGGAACATGGTCCAGGACAGCAATTGTGGGGGATTTGAGTAGCTCAGCTTTAAATTGAAGCAGCCACTTTACCCTCAGTGCCCAGCTCAATGTCTGGCACTTAGTAGGTGCTTGGTAAATATTTGCCAAAAAAATGAATGAATTCTTTAGATATATTTCTTTGTACACAAGCTCATTGAGTCGATGTCAGGTGCTCAACTTAGTAATCTATTCCAAAGGTGAGAGACCAGAGAGTGCTGGGAGGGTGGAGGGCTGTTTCTATTTCATAAAGGTGGTCATAAAAAACACACTGGCAAAGTGACATTTGAGCCAAGACTAAGTGAAGTGAGGGAGTGAGCCATGGAGATATCTGGGGGATGATGCTCCAGGAAGTGGGAACAGTCACTGCAAAGGCCCCGAGACAGGACTGTGCCTTGTATCTTTGAAGAACAGCGAGGAGGCTGGAGTGGCTGGGATGAAGTGAATGAGAGCCAGAGCAGTAGGTGACATGGTCAGAGGTGCCTGAGGCTAACTCCCACAGGGCCTCATGGCCATGTTAAGGGCTTTGGCTTTGACTCTGAGTGAGATTGGGGCCGTCAGAGGGTTCAGAGCCCAGAACTTACATTTTAAAAGGATCCCTCTGGCTGCTGGGCTGAGAATAGACCAGGCAGAAGCAGGGTACCAGTGAGGAGGCCATGGCCTTGTCCCGGTGAAGGCAATGTTGGCTAAACCTGTAGTATGGAGATGGGGAGAAATGGTTAGATTCTGGACCTATGTTGAAAGCAAGAGATAACAGAATTTATTAACAAATTAGGCATGGGATTTGAGTCAAGGATGATCCAAAGTTTTGGCCTGAGCAACTGGAAGCATTCCCTGAGTCCAGGAATGATTGTGGGAGGGGCTGGTTTAGGGCAACAGATCAGGAGTTCAATGTCGGGCATGGATTCTGGGACCAGATCAGGGAATCCAATTGCAGGCAGTTCTGCCCTTTCTTTTCTCCTCCTTCTGGGGCCTCTTGTCTATATTTTGACTCTTCCTCTTCTCTCTGCCAATAGATTTTCTCTGATTATGGTAGAGAAAATCTATTGGAAGAGAGAAGAGGAAGAGTCAAAATATAGATTATGTTTTCAACAGCATGAAAACACTCTACCTTCCCTGATGCCACCACTATTTGACCAACTACTTCCTCTGCCTTAATTTATGCTTTAGAGAAGCACTTTTCAAAATGTGTATCAAGGCAGCCTAGGGCTCTGCAGCAAACTCACAGGGGCACCACGAAATACTTCATGTCTTCAAGGCAAGCAGTGATAGTTGACATCTCTCAGATGCCTTGTGAACTGCTAGCTCAAGGTAGTTTCAGCATTAGATTACATGATGTACCTTTCGATGGTCTTATCTTCGCAAGCTGGGTTTTCCAAGGTTGCCGTAATAAAAAAAAGTGACTACTACTTGAAAATCAAAGTGGAAAAGAAAATAAGGTGTTGTCCAATCTGCTTCCAAGGTTTGAAAACATGTGCATTCCTAACAAGCACACATCCCTCATTAGAAAGCAGGTATAGTTATTTAAGAATGAATCGAAATATTTTTCTTTCAATTTACCTTTTCAAAATCTGCTAAGTTGTTAGGCCGGAAAGACTTAAGTTGCTTGGACCTAACAAATTCATAAGCAGAACTGTCAGGAATTTCTTCTGGCCTAAAAGGCCACTGTTAAAAAAGACTGAGTCACTAGGTTCACGACGAACTGAGGAAGTTGGGGAACCGCTACAGAAAAGAGAGACAGAGACTCTAATTGGTTCCCGGCCAGCCAATAGGTTGCCTTGCTTTGGATCAGGTGACCAAGGCTGGTCCAATCAGGGACACAATTGGCCTAGAGCCCATCCAGAGACTAAAGTATGGACCCGCAGGTGAGCAAATCAATATGTTCACTTTTAGTAAATATGCCTTGTTCCCCTTAACCATAATCCTGACACCCACTGGAATGTTAACTGCACAAACCTCACTCTAAGTTTGAACCTGAGACTTGTCGCTGAGGAGAATTCTAGAATTCTAGAACTTGGCCTCCTTTGAGATCCTTTAGATCCTTTCAGAGCCATTTTGGTGTTTTGTCCTTCGTCTCTGAAACGCCCGGCAAGCATTGTAGGCGTTCCATTTTTCAGTTGCTCAGCATTTGTGTGCCCATCCTGAATTTGAGACTTCCCGCGGTTCTGGCTTTCACAGGGACAGGTAGCGTGAGCTCCAAAGATGCAGAAGTTGCCAGAATCTCGCTTTCTCAGCATCGCTTGCAGCCAGCTTGACCAATTAGGATTTTAACCTTGCAGTCACAAGCAGAGACAAGGAGAAATTTGGAGGCTGGAGGTGGTGTAGAAGCGGCACACAGTCTGGGTTCCAGGGACTGTAGCAGCAGTGAGGTCAGCGGGAGCGTCCTGGGCTGGCCTGGTGACTTGCTCCCTGGCAGGGGTCGGTGTGGGGAACCGGGTGTCCTCAGCAGCCTGGTCTGAGCAGGTTTCTGGTCGAGGTGCCCAGTGTGTGTCTGCCCTCTGTACCTGTTTTGAGACCTCTTTCTCCAGCCTTCTTGGCAATTGTGTGAGCTGACCGTTCCCCCTGTAATAAATTCCTTTTTCTGCTGAATTTAGCCAGAATCTGCATCTATATCTGGAGTTGCCACTAAAAACTGAACAAATTCTGGAACTCACCTTATTCACTTATTGGTTGAAAAAGTGATTATGAGATATATCATATACAGAAGATGTCTTTGCCCGGTCTCAAAAGCACTAATAAAGCAAATACCTTTGTCCACACCAACCAGGCAATGAAATAGAAACTTATCGGATCTCAGAAGTAGGGAAATTCTGTGTTCTGGTTTGTCTGAGACAGTTTTGGTTTGTACTTGTCTTCTGCCATAATTATTACCAGCACCCTCCTTTTCATCCCCCAAAGTGTGCCATTGAGACAATAAAATGTATGTCACCTTAGCTAGAAGCTAAGCCCCTACCCCCAATGTAGACCCTCTTTTTCCTCAAGTAACTATCTGTAATTTGCTTTAAGCATCTTCCCACCTTTTCTTTGTAGTTTAAGCAGCAAAACAATGTATTGTTTAGTTTTACCTTTTTTTAAAACCCTATATAAATGGAATCATCCCTTTTGTATTTTCTTTGTGGCTGGCTTCTTCTACTGAATGTTAGGTATGTGAGATTTGTGCTTTTTGCAAATAGCTGAAGTTTGGTCTATAATATTCCAGTTTATCTATTCTCCTGTGGATGAACATATGATTATATGTCCTTTCCAGGTTTGTCATTATAAACAGTGTTGCAAGGAATATTCTTGTACCTGTCTTATGGTGGACGTGGGCAAGCATTTCTTCAGGGTTTATCCCAAGGAAAATTGCTGGCTCATTTTTATGCACATAACCAATTTTATGATTTAGTTTTGCCAAACTGTCTTCCAGAAAGGAGGTACCAATTCTGTTAGTTTCCTAGGGCTGCTGTAACAAATTACCACAAATTTGATGGTGTATACAAAAAAATTTATTCTGTCACTCTTCTGGAAGCTAGAAAGCTGAAATCAGCATCTCCAGGCTGAATTCAACGTCTGAGTGGGGCTGCACTTCCTCCAGAGGCTCTAGGGGAGGATCCTTCCTTGCCTCTTCCAGATTCTGGTGGCTCCAGATGTTCTGTGGCTTATGGCCACATCACTCTAATCCCTGTCTCAAGCAGCTCATGGTGGGATGGGTGACGTGGACAAGAGAGTCAAATGCTGTGATAGAGTCAGCTCTGAGTTGTTACTAGAGCATTTAACCCTCCCTGGAGAGGTCAAGGAAGGCTTCTGAGGGAGGTTACATTTCACTTGAGGCTTACATGACCAAAGGAAGTTAGGTAGGTGGGAAGAGACAAGAAAGTGGGAAAGGGTGTCTCAGGAAGAGAAAGTGACAAAGGTAAAGGCCTGGAGGTGAGAAACAGCATGGCACATTTAAAGAACCTAAGTGATTTGATGTGGTTGGAATGAAGGGTGTAGGCCGTTGAAGAAGTGGAAGGCTTTGTGTGTTAAGCGAAAGAGTCTGAAAATGTGAATTTGAAATATGTATTTCAGAAAGGTTCATATTTGTGTGTTTGTAAAATATTCAGATATACATTGGAAATTAAAACTACTCATAATCCCAACTGTCCCAGGAGAGGATATCTAATATTTGGGATGATATCTATATATTTCCTTTTAAAATATTAAGATATAACTATGTATAGGAAAGTGATTAATTTTTAAGTACAGATTGATGGATTTTTACCCAAATTTATACTTGTGTAATTGTCACTTAGATCAAGATATAGAATCAGCAAGTTTGGGACCTTAGAATTTTTTCTATTTACAGACCAATAATCATGTACATAGCCATCTATCTCTATCTATCTATCTATCTATCTATCTATCTATCTATCTATCTATCTATCTATATACTAATATATATAGATACATATATGGATATACTAAAATGCAATGTAATTTTATATACGTAATTATTTTATTTTTCAAAAGTAAGATGATTCTCAACTTACTATTCTGCAGCAATCTTTTTTCACCTAACACATTTTTTCCTATCAATACATAAAGATCAAGAGATAAATATGATCTGGTTCATTTATGCATTTAATTTACTCATTCAACAAATACTTTTTTTGAGCTTATACAGTATGTTCTGCTGTGTGTCAACTGAAGAGATTCAGAGAGGAGTGATGTCAAGACAGCTGATAGAACCAATTTTGCTTTTTTAGATAGATCATTCTGGAAGAAGTATGCAGTCCCTCATTCCCTTTGGTGGAAGAGGAGGGATAAAGCAGTTCCCTAAGGTGAGTGACAGCTGCATTTCCCTTTTCAAATTTTGAGTGTTTATTTTTGAATAGTCGACAATCAAAAGGGGTGAAGGACATTTTAGTCAAAAGTCTTTCTTCCCTCCCGTCCCTTAACCACTCGTTTCCACTCCAGAGAGACAACTGCAGTGACTAACTTACGTGTTTTCCCAGAGGGAGTGGAGGCATACATGAACAAACACGTGTAGATGTTATTTTTATTTAATCCTTTTAAAATTTGTCTTTTCTTACTCAACAGCATCTCTTAGAGACCACTCACATCAGTGCATAAAAAGCACCCTCATTCTTTTTCAGTGGCTGCAGTTTTCTATTGAATGGAAGGTCAACTGTTTTCAAACCTTGTTCAGAAGCCTGGTGTCTTTTAATCCCTGCTGGACTTCTGTCTGTCCCTGGCCGGTGGACACCTAGGTGGGCTGGGTGATAAGGCAGGACTCACATCTGGAAACGTTCCTGGACATGACCGCCAGTCTTGGAGGCTGGAGCTGGGAGGCCTCTGGGGGATATCCCATGGCCCCTGGCAGTTCCCATTCTCTCTGTGATTACAAAGAAGCTGCCCTAGCTTGTTTGTGATTCTTTCCCCCTTGTTCCTGTGGCCAACTGGGTCACTAGTTGGCCTTAGGGCCTTCCTGCCCACATCTCTTCTTGATCTCCCTCCCACATGGGCATCCAGCTGTTCCATGGCTGTGTCAGAGCCCCAGGCTTGTGCCCATAGTTTCTGGCAGACAGGGTCACCCTTGGTCATGGGATGAAAATACCCATTTAATGAGTATCTGCTATGTGCCAGGCTGTCTGGTTGCCGTTTACAAGTTAATTTTCATAACAATCACACCAAATAGGTATTGTTGTTCACATTTTATGAATAAGGAAACAGGGGGTTGGATAGGGTAATGGTGAAACCTGAATTTGAACCCATCGACATTAGACATCTTGGTTACTTACCCTCATACCCCAGAGCTCCCTGAGTCATTAAACAGTAAGCACTCAATGAATACATGCTGACTGAATGAATGAGTAAATTTGAGAGATTTTCTGAGCAGGTCCTGTATGTCAAGGACTGGTATAGGGGCTAGGGATCCAGCAGTGAACCAGACAGCCTTCTTGGAGCTGAGATTCTAGTGGGGAAGAGAATCTAAACAAATAAGCAAGCAAGCAAGCAAACAAAAGTAAGATAATTAGATAGTAATAGGAACTGCGGAGGAAATATAAGATGAGGTACTAGGTAGTGACTGGGGGGATCGAGGGTGGTGGGCCAACTTTAGATAGAGATAAGGTCTATGAGGAGGTGACCTTTGGACTGAGATCTGAATGGCAAGAAGGAGCCAGATACACAAATAGATGGTAGGAAGGAAAGGATTCTAGGCAGAGGAAACAGCACATGCAAAGGCCCTGAGGTTGGATCAAGCTTGGTGTGTTTAGGGAGCAGAAAGGATGCCACCATGGCTAGAGAAGAATACATACAAGGTCAGAGTGGTTGGAGTTGAAGTTCAAGGTGCAGGCTAGGGCCAGATCACTCAGGGACTTGCCAGCTACATAAAGAATTGGAGGGTTTAAGTAGGAGAATGACATTTTCTCAGATTGCTCTTTGGAGAATAGACTGTGGGGTGGCAAGAGAAGAAGCAGGGAGCATAGTGAGGAGGCTACTGCAGTCACTGAGCCTGAGACGGTGGTGACCTGGACCAACGTGGGAGTCTTGGAGACAAAAAACAGAAAGGAGAACCAAGAAATTTGCTGATGAATTATAGTTAGGCGATGGGAGAAAGAGAGGGATCAAGGAGAACTCCTTGGTTTCTGGTTCAAGCAAGTGGGTGGATGGTAATGGAACCATTTATTGAGATGTAGAAGATGGGGGAAGAGTAGGTTTTGATGAGGGCAGTTGGGGAGCCAGGAGGATGAAATGGAGCTCCATTGTGGACATAGGAAGTTGCTAAGCCCATTAGACATCCCAGAGGACCTATCAGTTGGCAACTGGATAATGAGTCTGGATCTTAGGGGAGAAGGCAGGCAGGAGACTGATGAATCATTATGGATGATTTTTAAAGCCACAAGACTGGATAAGATCATGTGGGGAGCTGGTGAAGACAGACCCCTCCTCAGGAGACAGGAAGATGATGAGAATGCATGTCACCCAGTGGGGGACTGGCTTCTAGAATGGTAGCCAGAACATCCAGCAGCTCAGCCTCAAACCCAGAGTGGCCCTGGGGGGCCCTGGCTAGGGTCACTGCAGTGGTTTAGAAGCTGGATCTAGGCTCTGTCCATTGGGCTTTTGACCTTCTGTTCCAATGCCCTCATTCCAAAGACCTCAGACAGCCTTACCTGGATTTGGTGTTTACCTAACTCCTTCCTACAAGAACTTTAGAAGTCTGGCTGGGGTCCCCAGGGAGCCACCCTTCACCCCTTAGGGCCTTTGCCAGAATGCAGGCCAGGAAATTGGGACCTCATTCAAGGTCACAAGGGTTCAGGTGGAGCTGCCTCAGAACCAGGGAGGCAAACCCCTCATTCACCCACATCCACTGTGGTTTGGTTTTTCATGAGGCTTTTGTTTTACCGAGTGGGATATGAAAACAAAGAACTTCCCAGAATCATAAAGATGTTTAGCAGGGGAGGAGTGGGAGAGACGGCCTGAATTATAGAGCCTGAGGAGAGAGAAGTTTAATATAGAAGTTTAAGAACATTTGGCTTATAGTACTATCCTTGGTCTCCACTTGGGAATCCAGCAAAATCTGCTGTACATCAAGGCTTTGGGGGTTAGATTTGTGGTTCGGGGTGGAACAATGTGCCGAAATTGGTCTCTGGAAAGTCGTGGGGTTTGAACCACATGTGGTTTATGTTGGGAGTATTTTTAAGGAGGCTGTGGAATACCACAGAACGCATTCTGCCCCAGACTGGGGCTCTTGGAGGTCAGGGAACACATGTGCCTCACTTCGGTGTCCCCAGTGACCAGCGCTGGACGTGAACAGAGTAAGGGATCGGGATCATTTGTGGAATGAATGAATCAGGAGAGGGGTAGGTGAGTGAACGAGTAAGAGTAGAGAAGGTTGTGCATGGGGAACAGAGGGACACCAACGAGACAGGCAAAAATTAAAAATCTAACAATATCGTGTTTTGCCAGCCAGTCTCTAAGGGGCCCCCAATGATTCTTGCCTCCTGATATTCACGCTAGTATGAGTGTTTTGCTGTATAACGAATTACCATCAATTCAGCAGCTTTAAACAACAACCCACTTATCCTCAACGTTTCTGTAGGTCAGGGTTTCACAAGGCTGAAATGAAGGCATTGGTGAAGCTGTGATCTCATCTGAGGCATGGGGTCCTCTTCCAAGCTCATGAGTTGTTGGCAAAATTCATTTTCTGGCCGTATGATGAAAGTCCTGTTTTCTACCTAGCTGTCGACAGGGCAACACTCTCAGCTCCTAGAGGCTGTTCTCAGGTTCCTGCCCTGTGGCCTCCACAATAGGCAGTTCACATGTAATGTAGTTACTTACTTCTTAAGTCTGGTGGGAGAAATTGCTTTGAATCTCTGATCTCTTTTAAGGACTCACTTGAATAGGTCAGGCCACCCAGGTGTTTTCCCATTAACTCAGAGGCAACTGGTTAGGGACCTTAATTATATCTGCAAAGTTTCTTCTGCCATATAAGTAATATAAGCATGAGGGTGACATCTCATTATATCCATAAGTCCCAGTCACACACAAGGAGATGAGATTTTACAGGGCATGCACACCCGGGAGTGGAAGTCCTCAGGGGCTGTTTTAGAATGCTGCCTACCACCATCGTCTTGTGCAGGAACCCCACATTGGGTAGGACTGGCTTGCGTAACCGGAATGATATTGCAGAAATGATGGTGTGTGAATTCCAAGACTAGGTCATAAAAGACTGCATGGCTTTTCCATTTTGCTCTCTCTCTCGGATTACTTTTTCTGCGGGAATACAGCTGCCATGTTGTGAGGATGCTGAGGCCGCCCTAAATATCACAAATATACACACCCTAAGAAAGGATTTATTTAAAAAAACACACAAGAGTCTCTGTCACTCAGAGTCCAGTACCCAGGGCTGTCACAACACACCCTGCAACCCTAAATAAACATCCACTCTCCTCATTAACATCATCCAGGCCCCAGGGAAAAAGCTTCTACACATCTCTTAGATTGTGACCTCAAAGTAACATTTGTGTCCAGATGCAGTGAAGGCTCATGGGTTGTGCTGCTGCCAACATGAGAGATGGACATGCTTCTAGTGCAAGGATAATTTGAGAGTTGGAAGTACTTAGATAAGAGCGAAGACAAATGGATTAACCAATAGCAGAAATGCATAAGGAACTCTCCTGCTTCTCTTTGTGTTCCAACTTGTGGTTCTGGAGGTACTCACACATTAGTGCAATCTTTGTAACAGCTGCACATGGCACCTGTGGCGGGCAGCCTCTCAAATGCTCCCAATGATCCTTGCCTTCTGGTGCTCTCACTCCTGTGTAATCCTCTCCCCTTGAGTGTGAGTGGGATTTGCTTTTAGCTAATGGAAGACAGCAAAAATGATAGGATTTCACATCTGTGATTACTTTACATAAGGTTGTAACTACTGTCTCGCTTGCAGACTTTCCTTATTGACACTCCCCTTTGCTGCCTTTGAGTCTTATGGAGAAGCCCATGTGTCAAGACACAGGGTGGCCTCCAGCCAACAGCCCGCAAAGACCTGAGGCTCTCAGTCTGCCAGCCCATAAGGAACTGAGTCCTGAACCTCCACATGAGCTTAGAATCAGATCCTTCTCTCGGTTGAGTCTCTGATGGGACCCCAATCCTGGCTGATCTCCTGACTGCAGCCTTATAAGCAACTCTGTAGCAGAGGGTTCAGCTAAGCCATGTCTGGATTCTTGACCACAGAAGCTTTGAGATAGTAAATCTGTCTTGTTTCAAACTGCTAAATTTATGGCAGCAAATTAAAAGCAACAGAGGATCATTTTGAAATATTAAATAATTCATATTACCCTTAAATCTGAATATATGTAGATATAAATATAAAATGCATGAAGTATGATACATTACTTTGACTACTAGATATTGAACTCTAGGATAGTTAGTTTTATTTTTGAATATTTATTAGAATTTAATTAAATTAAAAAAATAAACATTTTTAGCTTTATTTAAATAATTTATTTAAAAATGTTATTTTAATTTTATATGTGCTTTGCCTTTTGATTTTACAAGATGATTTTAATTTAATAGGTAATTTGATTTTAATAGAACAGTATTTTAGGAGAATAATAATTTCTAAAAACAAACTTTTAATTCATTAATTTTCTACATTAACTTTAATTTACATTTCTGATGAAAATATATTCAAACTTTATATACTTTGATTTCATTTTTTTATTTCTTTAGATCATCACTGTCAGTAGCATACAAATTATGTAAAAGTCTTGATTATAACAACATGATGAACAATTTTGCTAAAATGAAAGGAAGAGAAATAAGTTTTATGGAATAGATATATAGTAATTTATTAATTATGTATATCTTTTAAAATTATTGATTTAGACATCACTGGCATATCAATACCACATCCAGACATACACAACGATAATTTAATTCAGTCACCTTTGATATTTTGCCAATTTTCAGACATATGAGAGCCATACTTTATACCTATTTTCGACTTTGTTGAAATTAAAGTATATTTGTTAAAATAAGAAGTTAGGACACGTTTTACTTGACAATTGGTAAGTTTGATTTATACCAAGAAAACTTTTAGACATGTGGCCTATGGGTCTCCATTTGTACTCTTGTCCTGGCCCTGCAGATGTCACAGCAGGCCGACCCAAGGTCACTTGGAGCCGAGACTCAAACTCACATCTTCCTGTACTGCAGGGTCTGGGCTGTGTGTGCTGTGACTGGCCCTGGGTCAGCTCATGGTCCAGTAGAGGAACTGCCACCTCAAGAAGGCCACGGAAGTGGAGAGTCAGTGGTCCAGAGAGCCTACAGGTGTGGGGTCCAGTGTAAAATGAAATGCATTATAATTATAATTAAGAAATTATTAAGAACTTCCAAAAGCTGACAGTAGGGCACTAAAGGAAGCACGAAGCCTTTCTAAGTGCAGGGCCCTGTGCCACTGCAAAAATTTCACGCTGTTGGTCAGGGGGCTTCCTGGAGGTGGTGGCTCTCAGTCCCCCTCTCATGCTTGTAATGGGCAGGATTAGGTATGGCCAAAAGAAGGGACAAGAGCAAATGGGAAGGATGAGGACCATCTATAGCACTTTCTTTTAAAAACAAATTTATTTAAATGAAAATGCGAGTCATTTCAAGAAAAAAGGAAATAAAAGCATATGTGATATGCAGATGTGGAAAAAATTGTGATGAGTCATTGGAATGACTGGAGTTTGGGAGATTGCTCTCTGGGTATGCGTATCTGTAAGCATGTAATTGTGAGTGTGTGCACATGAATTTGTATATGAATCTTTGATTGAAAAAAAAAGAATCTTTGTATCAGTGAAAATGAGTGTGAGTCTCTGAGTTTGGATGTGCGATACTTTTGTAGAAGTGTGTCTGAGCACGTGTGTACTTACTGTGTGAGTGTTTGTAGGGGAGTCTGTGAGGATGTGTGCATGCAAACCTTTCTTCTGATCTGCAAGGAGAACGTAAAATGTGGACTTGCTTACACTGGGTGCATTTCCCACACCTGTGTATATGTCAGCTGTTGCCACAAAAACAACGAACAGGGCAATGGGGAAGACGGCTAAGGCAGTGGTTTTCCTTTGGGGTGATGAAAGTGTTCTAAAGCTGATTGTAGTGATGGTTGCACAACTGTGAGTATGCTAAAAAAACATTGAATTGTACTATTTAAATGGGTGAATTTGATGGTATGTGAATTTTGTCGCAGTTCAGCTATTACGTGAAAACAGCAACCCTTATTTTCTTGTTCTTTAGTCTCCAGGTGAACCATAGCTCTGCTAGAATCACCTGGGCTTGGCCCCTGGCTACAGTCGAGTTCAAGTATGTTCTCCAGGTTTCTTCTACATGTCTTTCATCCTCTCTGGATCAGCAACTGCTCAGGTATGTTCATAGTAAATAGCAGAAGTGCAAGGGAGAAGTAGACACATGGAAAGTTTCTTAAAGCCTTGGCTCAGAACTAGCATATCACTTTTGGTCACATTCCATTGGCCAAAAAAAAATCGCATGGCCAAGTCCAAGTCCAGCATCAACATGACAGGGAAGTATGCTTGCCTCACTCTCATACACTTCCAGGTCGTATGGGGAAAGAGAGTGAAGAACTGAGAACGATAATCCAACCTACCACACCAGTTGTAACTCGTTTCTGCCCCTTTAGCGATTTGGTTACACATGGCAAAGACCCGAATCCCAGGCCTGGCGCAGCCTTAAGTCTCCCCACAACTTCTACCTGTTTCTATATCTTATTTCCTCTTGCTTCTCTCTTCCTCATGGGTCTCCCCATCTTGGGGCTCATGTGCCCGTGTAAGCTCTCTTACTGCCAACCTGATTTAAACCCAGATGAGAAGCCCAGCCTCATCCCTATTTTGGAGAAGAAATCAGTCACACTCAGCATTTAGTGCATTTAATAACTTTGTTGACGATTTCCAGGCTTCTGGAGAAAGATCGTTTGACATATTATACAACCTCCCACTGTACTTACAGCTCTGTCACTCTCCCATCTCTGCTTGGAGACTGCCGGGAAGACTTCCTGGAGGAGGTGATGTTTGATTAGTGCTTGAGGCTAAAGAGGATTTGGGCACAAGGCAGTGACAGGAAAGAACATGCCAGGGAGAGGGAAGAGCATGGATAAAGTGAGGAAACGTCTGATGTAGTTGTGAAAGTGTCAGTATTTGGCATGGGTGGAGTGAAAGGTATGAGCTAGGCAGTGGCAAGGGGTGGGGGGAAGCTAGAGTGTTCCATAGCCCTGTGAAGTGGCTTGTCCTATGTCCAGCTAGGCTTCAACTCCTTTTCTAGAAATACCTTCCATGTATGGTTCCGGGTGAGCATCGGCTGGAAGGGAAATTTGTGTGAGATTTGGAAGGTGAAAGTGAAACTGAAGCCAAGCTTTGTGTGCTCTGAAGGTTGGTGCAGGCCCCAGGCACTGGGGACATAGGTTCCGATTGGTCCTCTCAGTTGTCCTTGTGGCTCCAAGTTCACCCTCCCAGGTTCCAGCTTGTCCTTGCTCTCCTTCATGCCCAGCCTTCCTCTTTGGCAGCTGACCTAACTGCTGCAAGACAAGACCATTGAATAGACTCCTCTACCAGCTCCCGTAATAGCAGAGAGTCTGATTCCTGTGATGGGTTCTTTCCCCCGTGGTGTTCATAGTTGTTCTCTGGTTGAACCGTGACTGAGACAGCCAGGATCATAGGCCTCTGTATGCTACCCTGAGGCATTTGGGTTTCATTTTTGGAATGGTTTTTCTTAAATTTCAGCATTCAAGGGCCACTGTGACAGAGATAATGCTAAATATTCACCAAACTCCCTTCTTCCTGAGCTTAAGGCTAAGCCTTCAGCCTCCCTTGCACTTAGGTGGGGCCATATGACAAAGTTCTAGCCGATAGAATGTGGGGCGAAGTGTACATGTCCAGGTCTTGTCCCCAAATCTTTCCACATGACACTGCAGACTCACTCTCACTTCTCTAGTCTGCCAGCTGAATGCAGAAGGTACAATGGTGGAGCCCAAGGCCTGGAGGGTTTCAGAGCCACTAGGTGGAAGGAGCCTGGGTTGACTCTGTGGAGCAGAGTCCCACCACTCCCCTCCCCGCCAGTGCCCTACTTTGGGCTGTAACATAGAAAAGAAAACAAAACTATTATGCAAAGCCAGCGAGATTTGGAATTGTTTGCTAGAGCGGGTAGCCGACCTTCATGAAAACAATCGTCTTCACAGTTTTAGCTATAACCTTTTATTGTCTGTATTATTGTTGATTTAATCACTTAAAAATTTAGTCTTTATAATTTTAATTTATTTAAAAAGAGAACTTCTCTCACCATTTATAAAAAGAAAAGCAGCATCACTCATGGTAGAGGAAAGGTAATAGTGAAAAATAAATATAATGACAATCAAGCAGTGACATGAAATTCTTGTTATATCCTATTCCTGCCAAGGGCTCCGGAGCCTGAGACCTGCTCTCATTTTGCTATAAAGAGAGATTAATGAGTGCTTAATAGGTATTAAAGATAGGCTAGCACCAAACCAAGACTTTCTCTGTAATGTTCTTAAACCATCAGTGATAATCCCACCATACTCTATGAACTACCTGAGTGAAAGGAAGCTGAACAATCTTAAAACATTTCTTATGGAAATTTTCAAACACATACACATAATGTAATGAGAATAGTAATATAACTCCCATGTGTGCATTACTCATCTTCAACAGCTGTCAACTTTTTTTCCATTCTGGTACATCTATTAGCACCCCCCCACCACCACCACCACACTGCAATTTCCTTTTTTGTTGGAATATTTTAGAATAAATCCCAGGCATCATATAATTTCAACCACAAATACTTTAGTATGTACTTCTGACAATAAGGGCATTTGAAAAAATTCACAGTACCATTATCGTACTTAAAAATCAACAGTTCCTTATTATCATTTAATATTCAGTCTATATTCATTTCCAGTGACGACAAAAATGAGGTCTTACAGTTGGTTTGTTTAAATCCAGGTCTGAACAAGGGCACACATTGCATCTGGTTAATAGTTACTTAGTCTCTTTTAAATGTGTGGTGGATTGATCGCAGTAAATGGCAGTAAATGGCCGTTCTCTGTATCCATGGCCTAAGCAATGTAACTTAGCAGCTTTTCCTGTTGAGAGGTAGAGTCTCTTTCCCCACCATAGAATCTAGGCTTGATCATGTGACTTGGCTTTGGCCAAAAGGATGCAGCAGAAGTGATGCTGAATGATTTCTGGGTCCACTGAGCCTGCCCCAGACCAAAAGCACTGCCCATCTGATCACACACTCAGGAGAAATAATTCTTATTTTAAATCATTATGTCCTAGTGTAGTTTATTACATAGCATTATTGTAACAAACAGATAACTGATACAAATATAACTTCCCTTGCTTTTAAAAATGCCACTTACTTGCTAATGACACTAGGTCATAGGTTCTTTAGTTTCTGACATTCTAGATTTTTGCTAATTGCATTCCATGTGTTATTTAATGTTAGTCCCCATATTTCTTATAAACTGGTAGCAGGCATACAATGTCTGGTTATTCCACCTTGAGTATTATTAAGATTGATCAGTGGGTTCAGAGAATAATTTTATATAAGGCTGAGATATCCAGGGGGACTTCCTGGAAGAATCGGGCTTGAGTCGGACCTTTTTCAAGGACAAATGGAATATAGATAGGCCAAGAGAAAGAAGAAATAGTCCAAGCGAAGAGGGAAGGGTAGATAGTATGAGTCAGAGAGTATTCTGAAAATACAGAGCAAAATCTGGTTAATCATCCTCATATGAGCTTCCTTTGTAATCTTCCCATCTAGAGGCCAGGGCAGGAACCAGATTTTATCTCAGGTTCTAATAGATTGGTAATGAGTGCGTGAAGTATTTTATTGGGATACATTGTGAAATCACATTCCTGCTCAGTGGGAAAGATTGCTGTGATCTGCTAGTGATGTCTGTCATGGATCTGGGATGCTGGTCAGTGATTCTGCCCCCACCTCAGGGTCTTTGACATTGGACCCTAGAAGGAAATAAAGGCTAAATGCAATACCGGACATGGACTGTGGCAGTCCTCACTGGTTGCTTACCAACCTTTATTCACTTTATCTTTGTTAATGGAACCTTAGGTGATAGAGATTAATTTAGACATGAATGATGACCCAGTTCTGGCCTCTGAGAAATAGGGGAAATCTGCTCCTGGGGCCTCTGCAGAATTTTTTCTTCCTGAATTAAAAGAAATATGTGAAGAGACACTTCCCACACCAAATTCCTCTGGAGGTGGTTGTGTGAGGACATGCTACCTGGAGCAGTGGCAGCCATTTTGTGGCTGTGAGAAGACACGGCCAATACGTTGAGGATGGTGGAGAAGTATGGAAAGAACCTGAGTCTTTGATGAAGTTGTTGAGTCAGGAACAAATTCTGGAATCACTAGTTACTGTATCAATTTTTATGTAAAACTGAACCTCTGTTATTTAATCCACGTTGAGTCAGGCATTCTTTTACTTGCAGCCAAAGACAGCCCAAAATATACACTGATATCCTCCATGCTTCATGGCCATGGTTCAGGTTAGTATTTTCAAGCTGTTACCGGAGAGTAGGGTCCTCTCCTGGCGCGTTGTCCAGGTTCTTGATGTCTTGAACAAAGAATTGAGCAAGACACCAAAATACAGTAGAAAATAAAAGCTTTATTAGAAGGGAGAGTACACTTCCAGAAGTGGAAGTGTGCCTGAGCAAGAGAAGCGTGGCTCAAAAGGCCTGGTTACAAAGTCTTTGCGTTTTTTATTCCTTTCTGCTGTGGGTGGTTACTTTTCTTAGAGGGGTGGGCTTCCTTGATTGACAACTAAGATTGGCAGGACTCAGTGACTCATCATTTGCTTTCTGCACATGTTTGTTCCCAGAATTCAGAACTCTGTCTCTTTTCATTTCCTGCTAAAAGATTAAGAATTTTACAAGTGATGTCCAGTATCAAAACCATGGCTGAGTCATGAAATCAGTTGAGCAGGTCATGACCAGCATAAAAAAATGAAATATCATAGATAATATTAGAATGCACAACACATAGAAAAGATGAATGTTGTTGCAGAACTATTATTTTAATTCTGTGTATCCCAGGCTAGGTTCTCCAAAGAAGCAGACTCTGAGGTAGAGTTTAGTGTTTGAAAGATTTGTTAGGGAGTGTCCTTGAGATCGACTCCTGTGGAGGGGAGGAGAAGGTAGTGGGAGTGGGCAGGGGTAGAAGTCAGGCTAGGATGGAGGCTCACAAATAGCCTTGACTAAGCCTACACGGAACCCAGGAGTTAAAATACTCTTCAGAATTTTCCTGAGTTGGCTCAAGACAGCCGGGCCTTCATCCTCCCCTCAATTAATCACTGGACGTGAGCGCCCCCAGGAAAGGGGTGTGGCCTTGGGCAAGGTGAGGCAGGGATTCAGCCCAAGGGGCTGATAATTGGAGGCTCTCTATGGTCAGCACTCCCAGAAGCTGGGGCAACAAAGCCTTCCATGGAGGAGGATGGAACATTGCATTTCCATCATTGTGTGTGTGCGTGTGTGTGTGCGTGTGTGTGTGCGTGTGCGTGTGTGTGCGTGCGCATGTGCGCACTCGCACACGCGCCAGATTGTGGTGCAGATTCATTCCATAGTGCGGGACCTGGTTAAAGTGGCCTGCAAGCCTCTGGTTAGGCTGTCGCACTTCCACCTGAGTTGTTTTCCTCCTAATTGCCTTTTGGGGTGTAGTCACCTTTTCCAAGGCTCCGCTTTGGAGAGGAGGCCCAGTCCTCCTGGGGAGACAGTCTTCTGGCATATTTAAACACCAACTCCGAGCTGAGCCCTCGGTGCCTCCCATGCAGTTAGAAATGGCAGCTGCTGCCAGCGTCCCAAATGAAAATGACTAAGGAGGATTAAAGCCAAGTGATGTCATCATCATCCCTGATGAAACGCACACAGGAGCCCTCTGGTCCTCCCGAGTGCTCCTTTAGCCTGTTTTGGCAGGCTCCTTCTTTACCCCAGTTTATTTCTATCTCCCTTCCCCAGCAGATTGTCTTTAGCAATTGTAATTTAAGTCATGTAATTATAAGTGGGTTAGAGCCTCAGAGCAAGCTCTGCTCTCGGGAAGAATCTGGAGGAACCTCTCAATGCTGTTGGTTTACAAAACCCTCCATTAGTGACTCTTTGATTGTTGCCTAGAACAGTGGAGAAAGGAGGATAAAAATCATAGGGGCTGTGCCCCTGCCCTCTGACTGGGAAAGACGGCCCCAGCTTTCTGTGGAGCTGGAATTAGTCAGGCTTCCTGTGTGCCAGAATCCCCTGGGGAGCTTGCTAAAATGCAGATTCTTTAGCCTCCCCCAAATATCCAATGAATTGGGCTCTGTAGGGAGATGGGACACAGGAATCTGCATCTTAAAAAACTTTTCTCCGTTGAAATAATTCTACTCTTGCCGGAACCGTTGCAAGAATAGTGCAAAGGATTTATGTATATCCTTTATCCTGATTTTTGCTACATTTGCTCTATCTTTTCTCTCTTTCCACATATAAATATGCATATTGTTTTTTTCTGAATCATGCGAGAAGTTACAAATGTGATGCCTCTTTACCTGCGGTTATCTCCTAAGAACAAGGAGATTCTCTTATATAAATAACTACAGCATTATCATCAAATTCAGGATACTGAGTATGATGCAGTACTATTATCTAAGCCATGGTCCATAACAGATTTCCCTAATTGTCCCCCTTCCCCTTTTCAATAATCTAGAGTCACACAGTGCTTTTAAGTGGTCTTTTCTTTCTTGTCTCTTCTAATTTGAAACAGTTCCTCAAACTTTTTTTTGGTTGTTCATGACCTTGACACTTTGAAGCACCTAGACCAGTTGTTGGGGAGAATGCCCTTGTGTTTGCATTTTTAACATCTCCCTTGACCTTGAGCCCTTTGAGAGGATTGGGCAGCCTTAAGATGCAAGTACTCACAACTCTTACCTCTCACCTCTCAATAATGCCAAAGGACTTAAAAAAAAAAAAAAAAAGCTTTGTGGGGCACCAGATTTAGCTCCTTGTGGGGTTTAGAATTTGTTTTTTTTTTTTTAAAAAAAAAAACATCCGATTTGGTTGGAACTCAAATCTGAGAGATTTCTTTAATTGCCTGGGTTGCTAAGCTGGTGGAGTCTGAAGGGATCCTGCTGGGCCTTTAATTCTTCTGACTTTGATCCTTCGGAAGGAGGGAGGGTTCTGGCAAGGTCAGTGAGCAGGTTGCTGGTTTGGGGTGGGAGGTGGCCTGGGGGAAGCAGAAGAGGAAAGAGGAGTTAAGACCGGCAGGAAGAAACAAAGCAACCATTTCCTCCACGGAGTGACACGCAGGCAACCGGGTGCTTGCGGGGATTTCCTCACCCAGTCCTCACAACTGTTCCTGGGTGAAACATCATCAGCTCTATTTTGCAGGTGGGGCGGGGCGACCAAGGCTGAGAAAGGTGACTTCACTTATCCCTCATCGCTTAGCTGGGAAGCAGCTGAGCTGATTTGAACCTAAGTCTATCTGACAGTTAGGACACCCCTCTCACCAGGGAACAATGCATAAAGGCAAATTTGTGGTTCGAATGGGAATTCAAGAAATAGGAGGGCAGGCACGGGTCAGCCCAACGCTCATCTTTGATTGGCAGCACTTTGGCGGGGTGGCAGGGTGATAGCGAGGTGTTTTCCTCTGATACAATGCCTAAGATCACCTGTTCCAATCCCTGCTTAGCCACTTCTGAGCCTTGTCACCTTGGCAAGTTGGCTAACTTCTCTGTGCCTAACTTTCCTTTCCGGAAAATGGAGATAACCATGTTCGCTACCTTATAGCATGTCCTAAGGATTAAATGCGTTCATGTAGTAAAATGCTCTGAAGAGCGTTTGGTAAACAGTGTGAATTACGTTAATGTTCACTGTCATCCCGTCTCGTTCTGTTGTAAACTGTGGGTGTGGGGCTGAGAGAATGGAGCATCTTTGGTGGATTCATTCCTCCCGCTGTTGCCTGGGTCCTTACCCTGACTCTCTTGGCCTTCAGACCCTCTCAAGAGGAGGTTAACCCTGTCTGGCCTTGAGAACTCTCAGTTCTTATATTTCAAGATTGAGCTGGGAGCTCTGGTTAAGTGCCAGCATCTCCTGGAGGCCAGGCTGGATCCAGCTCACCACTGTAAACTCCCCAACCACCTCAAGTTCTTGTTCACTCACGCACACACTCAGTGCCTTTACTGAGCACCTGCTGTGTGC
Source organism: Pteropus vampyrus (assembly GCF_000151845.1). Classification (NCBI taxonomy): domain Eukaryota; kingdom Metazoa; phylum Chordata; class Mammalia; order Chiroptera; family Pteropodidae; genus Pteropus; species Pteropus vampyrus. The sequence continues at coordinate 2,217,311 of NW_011888804.1, forward strand.
CAGTCACTGTGCAGGGTGCAGGAAAAATAGGAGACAAGGTCCCCACCCTCATGAAGCTCACATGCTAGAGGGGGTGACAGACAGCAGAGAAGTAAACAACAAACAAATGAATATATAATAGAGAAAAATAATGGTAATGAAAATGAAAACAAAGCAAAGCAGGGAAAGGGGTTAGAGAGTGACTGAGAGGGTAACGGTAGGGGTGCAGTGAGTATTTTAGGCTCAAGGAAGTGCCTCTTCTTGGGACACTCTGGGATATTCTGAAATACCTGGGATGGCCAGGTAAAAGTCTCTGGGACTATGTTGCTGACACTGCCATCATTTCTAGGGGGTCTCCTGCCCCCTCCAACACATCCTCCACACTACAGCCAACATGGTCTTTCCAGGTATGATCATGTCACCCACTTGCTTCTCACTGTGGCCAGGATAGGGACTAAAATCTTCATGCAGCCTGTCAGACCCGCCTGGTCAGTCCCTGCCCCTCCCTTAGCCCAGTCGCACCCTCTCCCGTGGTGGGGCCCAGGCAGCTAAGCTGCTGGGAATACCCTTCCTGCTTTTTGCCTTGGTAATACCCATTCTTCCTCTCAGCTTAAATGTCCCTTCCTCCAGGAAGCCTTCTGCAACTGAGTCAGATCCCCAGTTATCAACTGCTACTGACTTCTGAGACTTTTCCTACTTAGCACTTGCAATAAATTCAGCACATAAGGAATCCCATATAAGTGTTTTTCTTCTGCTAGGGTTGAAAGAAAAAAAAGATTATTTCCACCCTGATCTGCAGGTTCAGAATTTATGGGGCTGGCTTCTGCCACCTGCATTTTTAACAAGCCCCCTGGTGCCTACTAAATCATGAGAACCCACCAGTGGAATTCCAAGGCACTCCTGGGGCCTGTTGGATACTTACTAGTTTGTTGGGATCCAAGATAATTGGCTAATTTTGAAATCAGAAAAGAATAAAAACTGCCCCCTTCCTCCAAGGAAAACTTCCTATCCTCAAGAGGGGTTTTCCTGTCAGAATTCCGAGCCCGAGCATTGAACTTCCCCTGAAAAGGCCCAGGATTCCAGTCCTGCCTGGTCTCAATTGGCAGTCAGTGCCTCCTCACCCCACCCTATTTACCATCTTCAGACCTTGCCCTGTTTCAAAGGAGGCCAGGCCCCACTTTACCCATGCCCCCGATGACAGATGACAGGTTGGAGGAGCAAGTGAATTGTGCAAGTTGTTGCAAGTGCCACCCTTGGCCTCTCAGGAGCACAGATTGTTCCTGAGACTTTGTCTTGCTGGAGGCAAAGGGAGACGCTAGCTTACCTCAGCCTGCTCTCTGGGCGTTAGAGCAGGTCTCGGTATTCTCTCTGGCAGCTCCCTGTCGTCTACCCAGTCAGTGCCCCCGACTGAACCTGGGCTGCCCTCCTTGGCACAGAAAACACTGACTTCTTTTTCTTCCCCCTCATTTGCTACCAGGATGTTTTACTGATCATCATTGTAATAGCTAGTGTTTCTTGCCAATTAACTCTTCATACCCATCATCTTAATCTTTACAAAGACCTTATGAGACAGGATTAGTGTTGTACCCAATTTACTGAATAGGAAATTGAGGTCTGGAGAGCTGTGGCAAAGACTGCTCTCTGTCTCCCAATGTTCATTCTAAAGTTTCGCTCTTCTAAAGTAAAAGAAATCCAATTTTTAGCAAGAAACATGCGAATATACTAAAAAGCACCGAATTGTACACTTTAAATGGGTGAATCGTATGCTCTGGAAATTATAAGCTATTTTTAAAAAATCAGTAATGCTGAGGTCGAGAAAGCCTGGACTTGTAGGTAATTAGTTTGACGATAGAAAATTGGAGGATCAGGTTAGGGGACCATGCAGGGCAGGCTGAGGAGTTTGAACTTTAGTACCGCTGACGGGTAACAAGGTTAGTGGATTCATCCCTAGGTGTACATCCATATTTCAGGATTCTTTGAGTACCTCCTGCGTGCTGGGTGTTTTCATGCACATCACCCTGTGTAATCCCTGTGATGGATTTGTAGTTAGGCCTGCATCCCATTGTGGAAATGAGTAAACTGAGGCTCAGAGAGATTTGCTGACTTGATAGAGGCAGCACAACTGGTAAATTGTACAGCTGGGGTCTGAATGCACTTGGATTTGTCCTTGACCCCAAAGGCTTTCCACTGCTGTATGCTGACTCTCAGTGAGCCATCTGCCCTGGCTCTGTCCTGCCACAGCCCTGGTTGCAGCCTGGAGCCCTGGGGGCACCCCAGAAGGCCCTCCCCAGAGTGCTGACGCTAGTCCCAGGCCACAGTTGGCATCTGGCTGGGGGTTAGTTGCTTAGCAACAGGGATGCAGATTTGGCCCTGAGCCAAGGAAACCATCTCTTCAGAGTCTTGGCTTTGGGAACTTCTAGGCAAACAGCCCCAGGAGGGCCTCAGGGAGCCAGAGCCTGGAATGAGTGGGGAAGGCAGAACAGCTATGCCCCTGCGAGGGTTTCTGGAGGTGGGGACACTCGTTCCTTAAGGGAAGACTCAGTTTCAGGGGACAGTGAAAGAAAGCAAGGAGACCCGGGTCAATATTATTATTATAATTATTTTTATTTCCACCACAGCTGTGTTTCTTCAGCACTGTCTGTGTGCCAGGTGCTGTGCTTAGTGCTTTGTATTCCATAATCCTCCCCAAACCCCATGCAATAAGTTACTATTATTACCTCCCTTTTGCAAAGAAGGAATCAGGGCTCATAGAAGTTAATTGACTTGTCATGCAGCAGAAAATGGGGAAGCTGGGAATTGGCCCCAGGCCTCTCTGATACCCCATCTTGGCCTCCATTTCAGTCCGGGCTGGGCATTTGACGGAGAAAATCCACCACGTGGCTCCCAAGGCCCTGTGTGGCCTGTCCCACTCTCCCTGTCGCTCTGCTTGATCCAAACATACCATCCTTGCTTCATTTCCAGCCTCCTTTGGCCATAAGGCCTTTGCACTTGCTGCTTCCTCTGCCTGGGACGCTCTTCTGTTCACTTGGTTTACTCCTACTCGTCCTTCTGGTCTCCAGTGGAACATCATTCATTCATCCATTGATCTGAATATAGTTGTCGCGTGCCTCCCAATGCCAGGTAAACATTAGTAAATAAAATATAGATGACTCCAGTCCTCTCGCAGCTTACAAGCTACTGAAAGAGACAATAAATGAATAGACAAGACAATAAAGACAATTGCAAACTCCCACTTCCCCCGGGAAACATTCCGACTCCCCTGCCCTTTGGCAAGAATAGATCAGAAAACCCTTTTAGATGTGCTCATGGTCTTTCATAGTGTTTAGCTCACTGATGATTAATTAACTAATTAATTATGTAATTATTTAATGCTGTACATTCTGTGAGGCCAGGGACTGTGAGGCTGTACTGTGAGGGTCTGTGAAAAAAATACTGTTATTATCGGAGGAAACTGAGGCACAGAGAGTTTAATCGGCTTGCCCAAGGCCACAGCTGGAAGCTGGTGGAGCAGGGATTTGAACTGATATTTTCAATCAGTAGGTTATGAGTAAGTTAGGAAGAAAGGAAGGAGGGGAAAGAGAGGAAGGAAGGCAGAAGAGAGAAAGCAAAGAAGAAAGGAAGGAAAGAAGAGAGGAAAGAAAGAAAATAGGAAAATAGGAAGAAAGGAAGGACGAACTGAGATCCATGCCAGAAGAGCCCATCATCAGTGGCCGCGCCTTCCTGGCCAGTCAGGTCCCACCCACAGTCGTCCTCTGTCTCACAGTCAAGCCCACCCTGCCTTTCCTGCAGCTGTGTGGCAGCCCAGGGTTGCACAACAGGCTGGGAAGCTCCTTATGTAACCTGCCACCCACCAGTTTGTTTTGGGCCAGGGGGAGGGAGCATGAAGAGGCAACTTTGAATGTCAGAGGGGCCTTTTGGGAACAGCATTCCAACCTCTCTGCTTCTTAGCTGAGCAAACTGAGGTCTCAAGAGTATGATCTCACAGAATCTGAATCCCGCCTAGGTTCTAGAAAGTACTCGGTTACTCTGCCCCAGTGTTCCAGAGAATACATTCTCATAAGTCTGTGAGCCAATAACCTGGGCTTTCTAGGACCTTCTGTGTTCTCATATCAAGGAAGGATTCTGGCCACAGAGCCTCAGAAGACAGTTATATGCAGGGCTGGGGCTAGGAAACAGAAGTCTGGCGTTATGTGCCATGCGGTGTGCTAAGAATTTTACATGAATCCATGCCTCTATGAGTATATAGTGAAGAAAATTTTATGGTCTCTGTTTGACATCATTTTTCCCCTTTTCTTATTATTTTTGTGACCATGGGCAAGTCCCTTCATGTTTGTGAGCTTCCATTTCTGTTTGACATTAGAAGGATGAAGGGACTTACTCAAGCATGCTAGTAAGAAGGAAAGCCAAATTTGTCTATCCACAAATTTCCTGAGTCCTTAATATATGAAAAGTTATTACTAATTTGGGGCAAGAGTGGGCAGAGCTGATTAAGACTGTACGTCTGCTCTCAAGGAGATTACAGTCTTGAGAAGGAATAGTGAATGTGGTTTTTTTCTTGACAAATTATCTGAATCGTTTGATAATGGCTGCCTGCCTGGAGAGCTGCATCCTGGATCTGTGGGGAAATGGTGCCAGTAATGGTTGATTGATTAGTAATGTCTGCCACAGGATCAGACATGGAGCACTAAGTGTTTGCCATGCCTGAAGTTGGAGACAGCAGAGGCAGAATTTGGAATGGCTTTTGAGGTGGCCAGACAGAGCCCACTAAGGTTATTGGGATGATGGCTAAGTGCTGACTCTTGCCATGTGAACCCTGACAGCAATGACCCAGGGAGGTAGCACAGTCGGCATCACTCCTGGCAGGACCCCAGGGATAGCATTTATGCAGTAGTCTGTGTAAATGGCGCCCCCTGGTGCACCAACATGAATATCTCTTGCAGCAGTAGGACATGGCAGCCTGAATAAAGAGGCAGAGAGAGGCCCAGAGAGGTTAAGTCACTTGCCTAAGTCACACAGCGAGCACGTGGCAGAGGTAGGATTTGAGCTGAGGTCTGTCTGACTCCACAGCCCAAGCCTGTAACCACTGTGCCCTCTTGCCCACCACCAATCTGCCAAATCTGGAAAAAGTTCAGTCCCTGACTGAACCTTGGGATATTGCTTAAGTCGTGCAGCTTGCCCACGTGGATTTCCTTGGAGGCATACACAGCAAAGGAGCTCATGCATACACAGTCCCAAGCACAGGGCCTGTGAAAGTAATGCAGAGCGATGAGGAGGAGGGTGGCTGGCTGACTGAACCCTATTTTGAAGCTATGTGTGAGAAGGGCAACCCTAAAAGAGAGAG
>NW_011888804.1:2223245-2241674 GCF_000151845.1 Pteropus vampyrus
TCCTTTTTCTGGGACATTAAATTATGTGGAAAATGGTGGACCTTTCAAATGTTGCCAGTTCAGGGCAGGGTGAGTAGCTCGGGGGGCGAGACGAGGGATGAAGAGATGCATGTTCAGCTACAGTCCTACATCGGGCTGCCACCATGTTCAAGTCAAGGATGTTCCCAGAAGGCGAAAAACACACCATTCTCACACTCCCTGCTGTCACTAATCAGTGAATGTCTCAGGAGCAGGTGTGTATGAGCAAATTTTGGGGTCACAGCAGGTAATCCGGTCTGGTCGGGCTGAAGCAGGCGACCAGACTCTCTGTCTGATTCTGAGCCACTGGATAAGGGGATTAATCTAAATCTCTCGAAGGAGAGGACAATTCTCAAGAAAGCCTGTGACCCAAGAAACAAAAGTTGGACTTAGTGACCTCAAGCTTGCTCACGGGGATCGTTTAGGAAAGCCGCCACTGTGATTGAAAGCCCCTGGGATGTGGGGGCAGAAAACATGGCGCTCAGAGGGTACTGGAAAGAATGAAAATAGAATCTTGGAGTGGGGCTGGGGTGAACTGAGGAGGTTATGCCCTCCTCAGGGGGGTCGTTAAGACCCAGTGTTTGTTGGTTGTCACGAAACAGAGCCAGCTGGGCTAGATTTGGATCCTGACTCTGCCTCTTACTGTGTGACACTGGGCCTCAGTTTCCTCATCTGTAAAACTGGACAATAGAACTCACCTCATGGAGATGTTTTGAATGAATGAATGCTTGCAAATGCCTAGAACAGTGCCTGATATGTGGCAAAAAGCATTATGTATAAATGTTTGCTAAATAAATAGGTAAATAAGAATGTAGGTCTTTTGTTGTTGGATCTTCCAATCTTTGAAGGGAAGGAAATCTGGAAGTCCATGTTTTAATAATCATATTAATGGCAAACACTCAGGCAGTTTAGAAACACCCTACGTATTGACACAACATGCTGAGTTAAATACTGTTATCACTTCCATTTTGCAGATGGGAAAACTGAGCTACAGCGAGGTCACATAACTTGCCCTAAAGTTATACACTGGCGACTGATGGAAGTGGAATCTAGGGTGACTTACTGTCCTGGTGTTAGCCCTGGAAGTCCTGTGTTCCAGGAAACTCTTTGTTCTGGGAAAACCAGCACTATTGATTACCCTGGACTTGGACCTGCTCAGTCTGGCTCCAGCACCCTGTTCTTAACCAGTGTTCTCTCCCTTCTCTTGCGTGCATGTTCTCAATTTTTAAATGTTCCCACTGTGGGCCAGTTTGCAATTCCTGAAAGAATCTGATGTTCTTTGGCATCAGATTTTCCACGTGTTATAGAGGTGTGCTTCAATTTTTCCATCTGAAAAATGGGGAAAGAATAATACAGGCAGAAGATAATTGCGAGGATTAAATGAGTTCACATGTGTAAAGCACTTAGAACTGTGCCTGGCACAGAGAAAGTGCGATAAATCTGTTCGCATGTATTGTTGTTGTTGTTGTTAGACATTTGCTTCCTCGATACCCCCTCGGACTTCCTGAACCTGAATCGCCTGGCTTTGGAGTCTGGCATCTGTTATTTTCGGTGTTTTTAATAGTACGTCCCCCACGCAACCATTGGGGGTCAGGAATCCTGGGGGCAAGTCTGAGTTCCGCAGGTAGTGCACATGTGACCTCGAACAAGTTTCTTTGCCTGTCTGTGCTGCACTTTTGTCCTTGTGCAAAGCACCAATGTTTAGGGGTCTAGAGGCTTCTAGAACCTCTTAGAAAGGGAAGGCATTTGTTATAAGGCAGGTGAGGAGGTGAAGAGGGAAGAAGGGAAGCCCCACATTACACGTGGAGGGGACTCAGGATTCAGGCTGGGGGCCTAGACTAGTGGAGAGTCAGGGCAGACTAGATCAGTGGCTGACGAAAGGGGCGTCTCACTCTCACCCCAAGTGCCAGTTATTAAGCTCCTGTCTCCAAGCTGCCCTTCCATACTTTGCTCTGTGACGCTGGGGCTGAGACTCACAATGCTACATCCCTGCTTTGTCAACTGCTCCGGGTAGACTGTTTCAATTGGGGGCATATGCCAGAGACTGCAGGCTGGAGGAAAGACAAGGGACTTGCTTCTTCCTGCTCTTGTCTCTTCTGGTCACTGTCACCCAAGCAACACTTCTGCATCCTGGCAGTGGACGTTGATTCCAGTCTCTGTTTTTTTACATATACCCTGGAACCGACCTTACTGTGTCCCTACAGAGTTAGCAACGCATGCTGAGCACCCCTACTCAGAGGTCTGAATCCCAGTTCCGAGGGACCTCTTCTCTGAGCCTCTGGGTTGTGACACTCTAACCTGTATCCTTGTTCAGTCCTCCAACATCCATTCTTATTCTCTCTGTTAAAATGACTGTGATGGTTGCCGTTTTTCTGCCGGCTGCCCTGACAGATATACTCTGTGCCCACTAAGGAGCACAGTGGCCCTGCTTACTCTGAGACCCAAGCTGAGGGAGCAGCCGCTACCTGGAAGTTGCCAGGCATTGTAGCAGAGGGGAGAGAGCCTGGTGAATCCCCTGCTAGCTCTTAAAGTTTCTGTCTGAAAGTGACTTGTCACTTCTGTCCACATTTCATTGGCCAAAATAAGTCATGTGACCACGACTGAGTCAGCAGAGGATGGGCAGTGAATATTTATGACCAGTAGTACAGTCTACTAGTATGTCCTTGGAAAGACCCAGAAACTATACTCTGCTCTCTTTTCCTGACAGCCAACCCTGATCAAATCCCTAATTAGATTTTCCTGAATCATAATAATAATCAGCAAGTTATTGTACATTTACTATGTGCCAACCTAAGCACTGGTTTTCAGAGCGTCCGTATATTGGGAAGATTTCCCAGGAGTACTGGAACCGACCTCCAAAGCAGTACAGGGTCGAAAGATGGAAGAAAGGCTGACAACTCCAGAATTAAACAGTATGTATTAACTTATGGACAGAAACAGCAAGACAGTGGATCTCCCCACCAGAAAAGGGACAAGGACTCACTAAAAGCAACTCGCTTCTTAAGATGGCGTCAGTCATATCAAGCACTAGAAACCATTTTGCCAAACACCATGAAGTAGGTAGCTATTACCCTGGTTTCTTGGGAAAAAAAACCTGAGGCTCAGAGAGGGGACGTGACTTGCCTAAGGCTACAGAGCTGCAAGAGGCAAAGCTGAGATTTGCACCCCCGTCTGTCAGACTGAAGCCCAAATTCTTCAGCTCTGCACTCTGGGAGGTGTCCTTCCTAGCTCTCATTCCAGAAACCTGAGAGAGGGTGAACAAGGAAAACCAGGTATTTAAATAGATTCAGCTCCTTAAACTGGCAAATCCTGCCTCCCACTCAAGGTTGCAGATTCTGTGTAAGGGCAGCCCAGTTCTGGAGCTCGGCAATCTGGATAAACCTCCCCAAGATTCTGCCCTGTGAGCCCACCCCTACTGCTGGCCTTGGTTCTTGATTTTCACCTTCCAGCACCATGCTCGACCCCAGCTCAGAATTCTGCCCCTAGAGCGTTCCCAGGAGGGGAGAGAAGCCCCAGGGTCTGGGATCCCATGAGTCGGAGCTCTCCCGGGGCCACGGCGCCCCTCAAGTCCCAGAGGACACTGGGCTGTGCTTGGGACAACAGCCATTCGAGTCTTGTCCCAGCAGATGTTGATTTTTTCCCCCCAGTTAGCTGATAAGCCCTTAGAGATCGGAACTGTGTCTTTTATATCTTCTGCATAATATTAATGACGCTGATGCCCTCAGGCCCCCTGGGCATCAGGCACCATCCTAGGTGACTGTTTTAAGGGTACCCGAGATGTGTTTTAATCGGGTCTGGCAAGACACACAGGCAGGGAGATGACTGTCATGAAGGGAGAAGTTTATACTCTCAGATTCTTAGAAATGGGAGGCACAGCACACGGAGGGCGTTTAGGAAAAACCCGTCCCCTGTGTCTCTTTTACTCGCATACGACTGCCGCATCAACAACACTTCTGCATCAGGTGTGTGGGTTTTTCCCACATCAAGCAGTTCTCCGAGACACCAGCTGAGTGTTCTGTAATTTAACTCAATTCTGACACTGTCTACCTGGAGATAGCGTTGGGTACCAGCGATCAAGGGCTCAGTCCCATGAGACTGCCCCCCACATCAGACACCAGTCACAAGTAGTAGATCCCCAGTTTACCCACAGCTTCTGTCCGACTTGGCTACAATTTGAGGCTTCCATGACCTCCTCCCTTTTGAATTCGATTATTTGTTAGAACAGCTCACAGAACTCAAGGACTTATGTTTTCCAGTTTATTATATAATAAAGGCTGTATCTTGGGAAAAGCCAGATGGAAGAGATGCTGGGACGATGTAAGGGGGAAGGGCACGGAGCTTCCATGCCCTCTCCGGGAGCATCACCGTCCCAGCACCTCCATGTGTTCGCCCACCCAGAAGCTCTTCAAACCCTGTACTTTGGGAATGTTCATGGAGGCTTCATCACCTGGGCACGAGCCATCATTTGCTGAAAATGCCAAGCTTCTAATCATGGCTTCGTCTCTCTGGTGACCAGCCCCCATCTAGGGGCTCACCAAGAGTCACCGCTTTAGGACGAAAGATATTATTGTCACCCAGGAAATTCTGAAGGATTTAGGAACTCTGTGTCAGGAACCTGGATCAAAGACCAAATGTGTTCTTAGTGCTCTTATCACTTAGAAAATTACAAGGATTTTCGGAGCTTCCAGTCCTCTCTCTCTCTCCCTAGCTCAGTGTGCTTTACTTGTTCATAGCCTCACCTGTGGGGGTGGGAGCATGACAGAGAGAGGAAGATAGCATGTGTGGGGAGCAGGGAGGACCCAGTTATTTACTTTTTCAAAAAGACGGAAGCATTTGGCCCTGCTGCTGGTGCCAAATTGAAATTAATGCTGGCTTCACTCCAAAGCCGGTTCCCATCTCCACCGGAGGGCAGAGTGTCTGAAGCATTGAATCCGGGAATGTCACTCAGTTGTCAAAGTGGGGAAGGAAGTGGCAGTCAGGGCCCCAGAAGAAAACAATCCAGCTCAGATGAGGTCACGGGACTTTAAAGAAGGGACTTCTCTCAGAGTGTGGGCAGGGTTATGGGATCAGAAGGGAGGTTGAGGCACCGAGAGATTAACAACAGAGGGAAGCCATCTCCACAGAAGAGGTAGGAAGAGGCAGGAGAAGGAGCAAGTGTAACTGAAGTCCAGTGAGGGCGGGAGCTGGGGGGAGAGCCATCTGGACAGGCGCTGTGCTGTGAGGTAGGCGCTACCACAGGAGACACCATGCCGAAGCTGGGAGGAAATTTGAGAGGAATGCCCCACCTCTCTCTCTCCCTGCCTCCAAATCTCCCACTGGTCCGTCCCGGGGACCAAACCCAACCAGAATCCAAAAGGCAAGGGAGCTTTTGGGTGATGTGGGCCATAACCCACTTCTGGGGACACAGGGCAAGTAGAATGAATTGGGGCCAGGGTAGACAAGACAATACAGGTGTACTATACATATGCTCAATACATGTCGTTATTTTTATAACTATTTTTCAATGCTCCAGAATGTCTCATTAATAGATATGCCACAGTTTACTTAAAAAATACTTCTCTTGTTCATCTTTGTAGAGAACTGCTTTATTGAAGTACCATGTACTTGTATAAAAGCTATATACCAGAAGTGTACTGTTTGATGAATTTTCACAAGTGAGCTTATCCATGTAACCGATTCACAAGTGAGCCAACTTTTGCGTGGCCAACTTTTGAGCAGTGTATACAGTGGAGGGGCTATTATGACACTTAATCATGGCCTCCTGGCCCATGTGTTTGGGTCAACAGTAGAGGCCCCCCGACTCCACTTCTAGTACCCCTATTCCACTTCCCCTCCCCCAGATCACCTGTATTCTGACTTATAATAGCACAGGCTCATTCTCCCTAATTTTGTATTTTTCATAAACAATATTCTTCAATAGGAGCTCTGTGGGGTCTGGCTCTTTTCACTCTGCATGTTTATTTTGTTGATCTTGACTTATTTCCACTTTCTCCTGTGGAGATAATATTACAATGGGCATTTTTGTGCCTATGGATTTTTTTTTTTTTTTTTTTTTTTTTTTGCCATTGACTTATTTTCTTAGGAGGATTCTCTAGATTTAGGTTTCCTGGGCTGAAGGGTATAAACATTTTTATTGCTTTTGCTGTTTGAGGCCAAGATACCTTCTGATGGATGTATAGATTCCTTATCACTTCTTTCTTTCAAAAGTCTGCCTCTGAGATTATAATTGGTGATTCTGGCTTCAGTAGGAAGGAAGCCGAGAGGAGCCAGGTCTAGATCCCATTGGGGAGGAATCTGAAACTCTAAATACTGACAATGCCTGCTCCCTTGGTATATGACAGTTGCAAATGACAGAATCCTCTCTGGCTGATTTAGGCAGACATGGAGTTTATCGAAGGCAATTAGGCAGCCCACAGATTCACTGGCGGGCTTGTGCTTCTGCAGCAGGAACAAACTCAGCTTCCCTGCCACTGGGCTCAGGCACGTTAGCTCCTGCTCTGTGCCCTGGATATTCAGCCGGCACCTATCTCAAAAATTCCCCAGCAAACTTTCTCCACATCTCACTGGCCACCCCTCGGGTGGGCACACTTTCTATAAGATTCAGTGTTTTTCACCCAATTCTGGAACATAAATCAGGATTTTCTCAGCAAGGAAGACGTGACAGAAGGACTTTTTGTGCGTGGCCAGCTTTTGAGCAGTGTATACAGTAAAGTAAAATGGTTGCCTCACCCCTGACTCCAACACCCAACACCTATTAGTCAGTCTTTTGTTTCCCAGGGAATTTTGTATCCAACATGGAGATTAGGCCACTTAACAGGGCTGAAGAAAATGGAGCAGGGCTAGCATATGGGTGGCCTCCTTTGCTGAGTTACCCCGAAACAAACTAAGCCAGTACCAAGAGCACCAGCGAAGTAGGGACACCCTAAAGTTTTTTCCCCCGAAATAATTTGTTATTTCATTTTAAAAAGCATCATGGCAGAAGTCAGAATCCTGTTGGATTGCCTGACGCATATCTATGGATTAGTGCTGTTCTTATGTTGAATGTCATAGGTGGGGTGAAATATTTTATACTCTTTTCAGGCTTTAAAGTCCTTAATTTGGCCCTGGCAGTCTGAAGAAGTTAATGCTCAGAGAGGTCAACTGACTTTTTTAAAAGCACACAGCAAATCAGTGACAGAGCCAGAACTAGAACCTGGATGGGTTTTTGTTTGTTTGTTTGTTTTTTGTTTTGTTTTAGACAAGGCAACCCTTGGTTGACCTCACAGATTGCAAGAACCTTGTCAGTTTACAATCCCTTATTTTTCATTTTTTACGCCTACAGCACCTGGTCTTCCTAGGGGGTCTCCCATGCAAGTACTAACCAGGCCCAACCCTGCTTAGCTTCTGAGATCAGACGGGATCGGGCTTGTTCAGGGTGGCATGGCCATAGACTTAGAAGCTGGATGCTTTAACACCTTGTCTAGTGTTCTCTCCATTATACCCCTGTGCCCTCCCTGCCTGTGCCCCATTTTTTGAGAATTATTTTCACAGTCCCTTCAGAGGGGCTATTATGCCACTTAATCATGGCCTCCTGGCCCACGTGTTTGGGTCAACAGTGGAAATCTGGGTGAATTGGATTCTCTTCCTAGGAACTTAAGATTAGGACACTGATTTTTTTTAAAACTGGATTCCAAAATGGGAATTTTTGAGAAACAAGCTGATTGGAAGAGGGGAGAGCAGAGAAGAGAGTCTTTAAAAATAAGAGGCCAGGTTGAGAGATCAGGTGGTGAGAGAGAGAGAGAGAGAGAGAGAGAGAGAGAGAGAGCGCGAGCGCGCGCGCGTGCGCTAGAGAGAGGTACCACCTTGGTTTCTGACAGCTTTCTAGGTCTTGGTTCTTGTTCTCAGGGGGATTTGCCTCCAGATTACACATAATTACCCTCTATTCATATTTAGCATGCTTTTGGCTGTAAGTAATAGAAATTGCAATCCAGATTGGCTTAAACAATAAGAAAACTATTCATTCCTTTAACACGAAGTGCAAAGCCAAAGGAGATTTCAGGCATGGTACGATTAGAGTTCCAGCTACATTCTTGTGCAATTCTCTCTTGACTCTTCCCTCCATTATGTGTTGGCTTTGATCTCATACTGGCTTTCCTCTTGGTTACAAGAGGGCTGCTAGCAAAACAAGGGCAACATACTTCCCTATTCCCGTCCATGGAGCTTGAATAAGCATCTCCCCTGCACTCCTGGACTGTAAGTCCCCCTTTCTGTCTGATTAGGCCACTGTCAGTTATATGCTTATTCCTGGACCAGTTGCAGTCTCCAGGAGGATGCTATATACAGATTGGCTTAAACTTAGATCCTGAGTCTAATCATTCGCAAGGAAGATGGGATAGCTGTGATTGGCTAACAGTAATCGAGATCTCTTGATTCTCAATAATGAAGTGTGTGTGAGAATTAACTTCTCCTGGTCACATAGGCTGAATGGGAGAAGGATGGTGACCTGGATAAATTGGGATTTGCTAGGACAGAGGAAGGGGAACAGATGCTAGAGGCAAAAAAAAAAATCCTTTTGAATTATTGAAAGTGGGTTTCTGATTTTTTATTGTTACAGAGTCACTTGGACAATAGACTTCCTAGTCTGTGGCCAAATGCCCTTGCCCAGCCCCTCTGCAGCTTGATTCTAATTTCCTCCTCCGTTCTGTAGCCTCTGCTGTCGCCAACATTTCTCTCTGCTGGCTCATCGTTTTGGCAAGCTGGCATCTTATTCTGCTCCAAGCCCTGCTGATGGAGCTAAAGATCCCTTTAGCAGAATTGATTCTGGCATGTTCTAATTTTAAAAGCCTTGTGCCTTTCTGCATGGGAGATGCTAAGATCTGTGCCCATAAAGTCAGAGAGAGTAAATTTTTCTGAGGAAAACCTATTTTTAACAGGAACCTGAACCTAATTGAACTTAGTCATTTTTCAGTTGTTGACAGTTGAAATGTGCGAATCAGTGGGCTGCGTTTGGAGCTGAGGGCTAGAGTGGCCCCTTAAATATCAAAATGATGGTAGATATCAGCTTCCAGAACTGCTCAGGTTTGGAGCTGTGGTTTTACTCAGGGTTGTGGTAAAACATGAGGCTTTAGAGACAGACAGCCCTGGGTTCAAATCTTGGATCCCCCAAGCATCAGTTGCCTCATCCGTAAAATGAGTATGGTTATATTTGTCCCAAAACATTTTGTGAGCCTTGAGAAGGAATATATCTGCCAAGAAGTACTCCTCATGGTTAACTAGGCACAAATTCATAACCAGAGTCAAGCAGCCGTTACTGATAGAGGCCTCCCAAGCACCCTGGATTTCAGGGAAAAGCCAGAGACTGAGCTATCTATCAGCTTCCTGCTGGCAGAGTCAACCCTTACAGAACTCCTGGCATCATCTTTCGACCAATGGGCTGAGACCTGCCTGGTCTAATCTATATCCTCATTTGCATTTATACTCCTTAATCAGAGCTCCTCCATAATGACCAATTAGAATGCACCTTTCCAACTAATCAGAACAGTGCTTTTGGATCTGTCAGGCTGTGCAAATTTGGATTCCTCAGCTGCGTAAAAATGAACCAATTGGGAAACAGGGTGGGAACTTTCTCTATAAAAGATGGGCTCCCCCTTTCCTGGAAGATCACTTTCTATTTCCACAGGTGGTTGCTTTTCCCTGAATTTGCAAATTGTTCACCTGAATAAAGTTTCTCCTTTTTCCTCACCTCAGACTGGGAACTTTTGTTGACAACTTTGTGTGTCATCAAGGTCTGATATGAGGCTACTCACCATCTTTATTTATTATTCTTGGCATTAACATTCATATGTTTCCTTGCAGAAATGTTACCGTATTTGGTTTTGACGTGTTACCCAGACCCCACAGGTACTATAGTGTAAGACTAACTTCCTTCGTGGTTACAACACGGCTTTCAGCACCAGTGCGGGCAAAATGCTTCCTCGTGTACCATTTTACCTTCCTGAAACCAAAAATGTGGTAGTTTCTAATACACATCTTGTCCTAAGAGTTTAGGGATAAGAGAATGGAGGTCTTAGGATGACTGAGCTACAGTTCACTCAAGGGACTAGGAGGTTGGGTAGATAGAAATCACATGAAATCGAAATTACCCCCAGAAAACCAGTACCCCAGTCATGCCCTTCAGCGATGTGGCTAATTCTTGAGTTTTGCCCCAGAAGAAGTGGTATGTCATGGTGTTTCCGGACCGTGTGTGTGAGTGTGTGTGTGTGTGTGTGCGTGTGTGCGTGTGTGCGTGTGTGTGTGAGCGCGCGCACGTTTATCTTTTCTTTAAACTACCAGAATTAGTTAGGCCAGTGAAAAATGCTCGCACCAGGAGGGAGTCCCAGGTGACCTGGGTCAGACTGGGGTTCCCGTGTCATGCTCGCAGAGGGTGCGCGTGGTGCCCCTGAAGAAGACTAGTGGGCAAATTCTCCTGCATTGGTGAAGTTGTCTTTTGAATTACTTCTCTCTCTCCTTCTCCCCACCTCTTTTCTCAGAGCAGGATGAATTGGGTTCCTTTGAGTTAGTGCATGTGAAGCCGGTGGCGAGCAAGGAAGATGCGCGAGCCTAAGAGCGGGAGTGAGGGGTTGGGGTTAGGAGACAGGAGATGGATCAGCAATTGAACCAGCAAGAGGAGGGGCCGAGTCGCGGGAGGAGTTACTGATTGACTCAAGAAGTTACTCAGTGTCGTGAGGGTCCGGCTGGTCTGCTAAGGGGTCGCCGATGAGTGCGTCGCTCTTCCCCTCCAAAGCTTCCCTCTCACCAGCTACTCTGGTCCCTACCTGAGGGCCCTGCGCCCTCCCAGCACGTTCCAGGGGAGAATGCCCCGTCTGTGCGGGTCACAAAGGCGCCAGGCCCTTGGCGCTGAGAGCGCCCTGACGTGGAACTCCGGACTGGCGCAGCGCGGCCGCGCAGCAAGCAGCCCTCCCGGCGCCGTCGGATACGCGGTCGCAGTGCTCCCGCACGCGGCCCCTGGTGAGTCTCCCCGCCCGTGCGGCTGCACCTGCTGCTCCACAGCGTCCCCTGCTGGGGGCAGCAAAGACGTGGCTGTCTCTAGCCCATCCAAACTTTGGGCTGCCTTCTAAACCTGGAAAATTTCATGGCCCCCTTCAATTAAACATAAATAAATTACAGTGTGTAAAATAACTCCAAGGAAGTCCAACAAACTTTCATTTCACTCAATAATGATCTACCAATTTTTAAAAAATTGTGGGCATTACTGCATCCTTGCTTGACAAGCCACCAGGTTATGCAGCCCTGGCTCTGTTTTTACACAGGCTCCTCCTCTCTCAGAGCTGGCATTTGTAGTCCATACGGTGGCCTCTCCCAGGGGTCCTGCAGAGCCCTTCATGGGTCTGGCTTTTCTTTGAAAGGCAGATTGTTAAAATTCAGCAGCAGAGGAGAAACCAGCCTCTCCTACCCCAGCTATTTAAACGTTAGACAGTAAAGATGATATCCGCCTGAGAGCAGACTTCATTCATTCAAACGGTATTTGCTAAGAGCTTTTCACATGCCCAAGACTACAGATACTGTAGTAGACAGACTGAGGCCCAGGGAATGAGAGGCACTTGTGTGACGCTCCCAGACCTGAACTTCTATATTTCTCAGCACTTTCTATCACACACAGTGTTCCCCAGAAGTGGGCAGCTTTGAGATTCTTCCCAAGAATTGCACACTCAAATTCCTGCTGGCTCCAGGCAGTTACAGGAAATGTGGAAATTGAGGGGAGGAAGACTTAGGCAGCTGGGGGGATGGAGCCTGCAGCCAGGAGAGTGAGTGCATGACCCACATTCACATTTAAAAACACTACCCACTAAGCAGAACTGAAGGCAGGTTGAATTTACCCCTTGGGCTGTGAGTATGAGACCCCTGAATGAGATGGTAGTGTGCCCAGGGCCAGGATACCTGTGGAGCTCTCTGAAGGCCCAGCTGTGAGAATGGGGTTGGATCTGCCAGCAGGGAACAGCGTGGGTCCAGCCCAGAGGACACAGGGAAAGGCCTGTGTGGGCATCTGGAAGTTGGAGAGAAGCCAGTGTCCTGGGGGAGGCTGGTTCTGTGCATGTGAGTATGTCATTTCCAGCTCTTGGGGGAAAAACACACACAACAACAAATTAACTCAAGGGCAAGATAAACTGATACTTGAAAATCCTGATTCACAGATAAGCTACATTTATCAAATACTTGTTATGTGCTAGACACTGCGCTAAGAGCTTTATGTATGTTATTTCCTGCTGAGGGCGGGTGTGGGTATCCCCATTCTGTAGATGGAGATGGAGATTCAGAGGCGAAATCACATTGTCAGTGAATGTCAGGTATTCTTGAGTTATGCTTTCAGGTGCACCACAGACCCGCTTAGGACCCCAAACACCCTTGAATATAAAAAAGCTCTGGGACCATATGAATTGGACTTGCATAAAGTTCCAGAGTTGAAAGAGATCCCAAAGTGAGTATCCTTTCCCCAGACCTTCGCAGTCAGGTAAATCCTGTTACGGCCTCTACGCCCACTTTGAGGGCTCTTCCAGAAATAACCGAGCCATGGAACCATTGCATCTACCCTACTTCTCTGCCTTGGGAACTTCCCAACACTGATATTTTCCTTCAAATGTGATTTACCAAAATTCAGTTAGTCCCCAAACCCTCTAGAAACCATCTAGAACATCTCAAGGAAAAGCCAGAGGTTTCTATATTAGCAGCCTCTATTGTCCTATACCACCTAGCAGCTTGAGAATCATTTTTAAGGTGGTGGATCATGTAAGATAGGAACACACTTGGCTTCAATGAACAAAATACTCACTAAGACTGTCTTAAACAACAGTGACACTTTTTATTTCATTTAACAAGAAGGTAGGCAGTTCCAAGGATGGGGCAGTGGCAAACTGCCAATGAGGTCCTAAATTTCCCCCCATCTTTTTTTTTTTTGCTCTCCTCAGCATGACAGTGATATTCCTTCTCATGGTCACAGGATGGTTGCTGCAGTACCTATCATCATGCCTTCACAATAATTTCCAAAAGCAAAAGAGCAGGACATGGACAAGCTCTTTTTGTCACCAAGGAATAGGAATAGACTACTCCTTATGTTTCATTGGTCAGATCTGGGTCACATGTCCATCCTTAGACCAATCACTGACAAAGGGAAGTGAGGTTGCTATGAGTAATGGAAACCAATCACGATTCATCCTCTGGGATTGGGCACATTGAGGAGGGACAAAATCAGAGTCCTGTTAGGAAGAATTTAGAGTATTCTTAGAGCAATGCTAGCTGCTCTAACAAATATATCCCCACGTTTCAGTGGCTTAATGCAACAGAAATTAATTTCTCATTTTTGTAACAGTCCAATGAGGGTGCTCCTAGTTGGTGGGTGATTTTTTCCACCAGTTGATTTGGGGGATCTGTCTTGTGGCTCCGCCCATCTCTAGCTCCTTTTTCCATATGGGGGAAGAGAAGATGGAAACATTACATCCACTTCTTAAAAGTCATGTTCTGAAAGTGACACACTTCCCCTCTGCTCATACCCTATCGGTGAGAATGTATCACATCGCCTTGCCTAGATGCAGGAGGAGCTGGGAAGTGTAACCTCTGTCCGCAAAGCTACCTCAAGCAACAACTCTACATGAAGGGGAAGTGGCTGTTGGGGAGGCAATGAATTGATCTCTTAAGAGCTGATCTTATTATATCCTTGCTTTCAAGGAACATCAGGCTTTTCCAGACCTCTTTGCCAGTCACTTCTCAGTACGTGCTGCCACCTGCACTAATCCACACATCATTCTCTGAACACTCCTTTATTCACTTGCCTCCTAGCTTTTGCCCATTTTTCACCCCTTACCCAGAATTTCTTCTCCACTTTTTCTCTGCTTGGTGAACTCCTAGTCATCCTTCAAAACCTAAATTAAAAGTCACTTTCTTTGTGGAGCCTTTTCCACTATTTTCCCTGGGTAAGATTCATAGCACCTTGAAGGCTGACTTATCACTGAATTCTTTACAGTGCTTAGTGCACAGTAGGAGCTTAGTTTGTGTGCTAAATGGATCTAAGTACTTTGGGCATGAGAACTCATTTGGTTGCAAGCGATAGAAAACTCATCTCAAACTGCTTGAAGAGAATGTGTTGATTCATGTATTAGACATGACCCAGAGGTATCTTCAGGCTTGGCTGTATCCAGGGGCTCAGCTGATGTCCTCAAGGTTCAATCTCTCTTTATTTTGTCTTCTCTTCTCCATATTAACTTTATATTTCCATCCCCTTGCAGAGAAAAGATGGCTGCTAGCCCCTCCCAACTTCATTCACTTAGGTTCAAGTGCAACAAGAAATAAAGTCTCTCTTCCTGAGTGTGCAAGCTTAAGTTCCACCATTCACTCTGCTTGGACTAGCCAGGGTCATGTGCCCATCCCTGAACTGATCCCCTAGGCCAGGGGGCCGGAATTATGTAGATTGGCCAAGGGTCTGGCACTCTGATTGGCCCATCCAGGGTCACATGTTCCAATGCTGAAGGTGGTATGGTGGGGTCAGCCCCAGGGGACAAAAAATGATCAGGACTATGTGTGTGTGTGTGTGTGTGTGTGTGTGTGTGGTGGGGGTTGGGGGCAGGCTGGCTTCTCATGGGAAATCCTGGATATTGTTACCAGGAGGTAGAGGAATGCTGGACACCCCACATAAACACTCATTACACTGGACCTTCACCGTAGGCAACAACCTATACCATATCAGCCTCTGTTTACTAAGCACTTACCATGTGCCAGGCTCAATGCCTAACATGCTCAACAACCCGTGAAGTGCCTTCTAAAATTTCTATGTTGTAGATGAGGAAACCGAGGCCCACAGAACTGAAGTGACTTGTTCCAGGTTCGTAAGTGGCTGAGGAGGAATTTTTGCTGAGATCTGGTGATTGATATAAACAATGCTTTAAGCCACTGCACTGCAGGACCCCTCGGGGTGGCGAAGCTAGACATTTCTGCCTTAGGAATCTAATTCATGAAGTCTGAGATTTGGGGTGCAGCGGATCTCACAGCCCTGTGTAACTTATAGGGATAGCATCGTCCCCGCCTGTGGTACTTACGGGCCAGATGAGGTTTACGTTATGACATGGTAAAATGGCTCTCATTACCACTGGCTCTTGCTTTAAAAGGTGAGGGGTGAGGGGTCCCCGACAGCTGAAGCTGGGTGAGTCTCACTTTAACCTCAACAGGGAACACACTGTTCTGATGCCCTTTGCCCCATCTTTTCTGGGGACACAGGGAGGGTAACTGACATGCCAGAACCATCTGCCCAGCTCCTAATAATAAATCATGTGAGAAGCAGGTTTCAGGCAAACATTGCTTAAAAAAAAAAAAAAAAAAGAAGGCTCTTCTCACCCCCGGGCAGCCATCTGCCATGTCCCCCTCATGTGCCAGGCTGTGGGAGGAGAAAGGGACTGCAGGGCGTGGGGGAGGGAGAAGGTGCCACTAGGTCCTGCACTTCTAGAAAGGTGGCTCACAAGTTCTCTTCCTTTTGTCACTGCAGACAGGGCACTGCAGAGAGAGAAAGGAGCATCTGCTGGCTTTGACCCTCCCGGGTCTGGTGTCTGAGCAGAAGGAAAGCACGATTCCTTCAAGATGCCGTTGGTAGGTAGTAACAGCTCTCATGTCCAGAGAGCTTTCTGTGGGTCAGGCGCTGTGTTGCCCACTGCACACCTATCAGCTCATCTCATCCTGACAACAAACCTATAGGTGCACATTTGTAGATAAGAGACTGGAGGCTCAGAGATGTTAAGTGACTCACCCAAGGTCATACAGCAAAGCCACCTTTTCAGTATGCAATAATGAGGCCTAGCCTCCTCTCCATCCTGGCAACCTGGGGCAAGGGGGAGGCTGCCATGTAACAGATAAGCAGTTGACATCACCCAGGTGTGGTCTTCCACCTCTAGGCTTGCTCTAGGCACCCCCTCCTGCTCTTTGCCCTTGAGCGGAAATGTGGGCTTCTTTAGTCACCTAACCTGTTGCTTATGTGCAACCCGACCCCCTCCCTGTCTCACTCAGTCAAGGAAACACAAGAGAAAAGACTCCGACTATCCCCAGGAACCTTCAGAGAAGACTAAAGAACAGCTGGCCGAGGCGGAACTTCGGAAGCTGAGGCAGCAGTTCCGGAAGATGGTAGAAAGTCGGAAGTCCTTTAACTTCCGCTCCCAGCAGAAGATAAAGAACCAGAAGTAAGTGATGGTCGGAGTTTTGTACTGAGTGAACTTGCAGAACATTTTTGGTTTGGTTCCATGGGGCTTGCCTTCCCATGTGGCCTCAGGCCAGGGATCTCTTTCTGAACTCAGTCTGGGGACCACTTGGGATAGCTTCAGTGGGGAGGGGAGATTTAGTGTCAGAATCCAGCGTGTGTCAGGGACTCCAAGGCAGCAGGGCTCAAATGAGAAATCGTTTCTGGGTCCTGTTTCTTCCTCCACATGGGTTTTGTTCTTCTCTCTCTCATTCTCAGCCCCGGCGGGCGGGAGATGGCTGTCCCCAACTATTTAGCTACCACGAGCCATGCAGAGAGACTGTTGTGAATCAATTCCAATCCCCAATTCCCAGGAGAGGGAAGGTCTGGCTCGGCTTGGGTTAGGTGTCTGCTCCTCGTCCAGCCAGCTGCGGTAAGGGGCAGGGGACACTGGGCCATACATAGGACACAAAATGGCTATGGATGTCATTCCCATGGTTCTAGCACTGGAGGTGGGGAATATCGCGAGAAGGGGAAATCACCAGGCTTTGAACACCCCGAAGGATGATTCCTGTGTGTGCATTCTTATGGGATCTGCAAGATAGACTATTTGAAACTGGGTTGCCCTAGAATTATGGTGTATTTAGTTTCTTTGGGCAGTGGGAAGGTGTTCTCTGGGGTTGAATAAACAAACATTAAACAGGCCCTCTTAGATTCCCTCTAAGGGCATGTTATTCCTTAGCTACATCCATAACATCTATACAGGCAGAAACTGCCCATTATTAGAAAGAAAATCTTAACCGTTAGATGATGCGCCAAGTTCAGAGGATAGGGAAAGGGGCTCTGTAGATTTCCCATGGATTTGACCACTGCTAGTCCATATGGGAATCTTCCTGAGTTAGAAAAAGGTACCCTTTCTCAAGACACTTTACTGCCATCTGTTGGAAACATTGTCATCATGTTGGGATTTTGTTAGAACAAGACAACGTGTCTCTTAGAAAAGTGTAATAAATCAATAAATCAATGGTGTTTTTTTAAAAGGCAAACTGTGCTCCTTTGGGCTGTGCAGTCCACAACCTGGACGTCTGTGCCTGGTGGCCTGATTCACAGTCTACCCCCCGGCGGGCATCAGGAAGAGCTCCTTCCTTGCGTGTCTCTGACAGTTTTTCTTGAATCACCCTTTCGCACCCCACTCTGCCCTGCCTCAGTCCATCTGATCTGGAGGGAGGCGGAAGACTGGAGATTTTCAGTTCTGCAGAGTGCAGCACCTACACACAGGGCCGGAGTGTGGGTGAGGGGAGCGAGGCGCCTAGAGGGCAGTGTTTAAGGAGGTGCTCTTCCCCAGGGCCGACCCTGCACCTACCACCGAGAGCGAAGAGCGCCTTAGATTTGGGGGCACCTCATTTACCTCGCTGCAGCCCCAGCCTTGCCTACAAAACAGACAGGACTTCCTTTTCCTTTGACTGATCCCTCTGCAAGCCTCGCTCTGGGGACTCTTGTGCTCCCTCTCTCTCTCTTTTTTCTTTCCACCTTAACAAAGACCCCCTTCCAAGAGGGACTTGAGTCAGAGAAGCTGGAGAGAGAAGCTCCAGCTGTCAGGTTTAGAAGACGAGGTGTGCTCTAGAGCTGGGTGCACTAGCCACACATGGCCACTTACATTTGCAGTTAATTAAAATAAATAAAATTTCAGTTCTGCAGTTGCACTAGCCACATTTCAAGTGCTCAAGAGCCACAGTGCCTGGTGGGCGCTGTCAGACAGCGCAGCTGAAGACCTTTTTCATCACTGCAGAATGTTCTGTTGGACAATGGGGCTTTAGGACAGTGGTCAGCAAAGAATGGCCCATGGGCCAAGTCTGGCCGGCTGCCTGTTTTTGTGAATAAAGTTTTATTGGAGTACAGCCATGCCTGTTCCTTTATACATGGTCTGTGGTTACTTAGTTGAGTAGTTGCAACAGTGACATCTGGCCCACAAAGCCTAAAATAGTTACTCTTTGGCCCTTTATAGAAAAAGCTTTGCAGACCTCTGCCCTAGACAGTCTCTGCTGTTCTAGCATGGTGCTTCCAAAATTCTGATGGTCATATGAGTCACTTGATCTTGTTACAAAGCAGATTCTGATTCAGTAGGTCCCATGCTGGGGCCTGAGTGTCTCCATTTCTCCAAGCTTCCAAAGAACATTGAGGCAGCTGGTCTGCAAACCACTCTGAACAGCAGGGGCAGGGAGGGG
>NW_011888804.1:2242944-2244665 GCF_000151845.1 Pteropus vampyrus
CACCAAACTCAGTGGTTCAAAACAATAAAGGTTTCTTCCTCATTCTTGCTTCATGTCTATTAGGGATTAACTAAAGGCTCTTATGCTGTCTCATCCTGGGACCAGGCTGATGGGGTAGCCACCATTTTGAACATTGCCAGGTTTGTAGAGAAAAAGCTCTGGAGAGTCTCACACTGGCACTTGAGTGCTTCAGTGACATGTGTCACTTATGCTTATGACTCATTGGCTCAAAATAGTCTACCAAACCCATAAGCACCCTAAATATTCATACCCAAAGCAGTCGACTCTACCCATCAAAAGAGTCCAGGAAGCGTAGCCCTTCCATGAATCCAGAAGGCAGAGAGCTAGAGAGATTTGCTGGATAGTGTTAATAACCATATCTCTTACTATGACTTGAAAGGCCCTGTATGATCTAACTTCTCCCTACCCCCTGGACTCATCCCACATCATTCCCTCAATTTACCTCACCCCAGCTGCAAAAGACTCTTTTTTCAAATATGCTAAGCCTTCTCTCACCTCAGGGCCTTTGCATGTGCTCTGTCCCCGCTGCACCCCACTAGCTCCTTATCCTTTAGATCTCAACTTAAATGTGACTTTCTCAGGGAGACCTGAGACCTTTTCTCTGCCTTCTCTTTAGTTTAAACTTACCCGCCCCCACCTTTATTAGTCAGACCCCTGGCCAAGAACAAATCACATGCTCATTAGAATACTTTGAGAATTTTATGAAGAGATGGTTTACAAGGGTGTGAGCATGAAGTACGGATGTTGAAGCACTGTGGGGTGAGTGACAGTGGGCAGGAACCTGGAGACAGGGAGCAAACAGGGGGATAAGTACCCCAACCCCGCTTTCTTCTAACCCTCTGATCCCCAGGGCAAGGGAGCCATTGTAGATGCATCCCAGGTCAGCCACCTGGGGCACAGAGCAGGGCGAGCAGGGTGGAGAGTGGGTCTCAGAGGCAAAAAGAAGGTCACAGCACACCCCCTTACTCTCTTTCCTGGCACCCCCTTCATAGCTCTGCTCACAGTGGTGATCATGCCTTAGTACGGGTGTCGTCTAATGTCTCCTTACCCTGTCAACTCCATGAGGACAAGGACCATGCCGATTTTGTTCCCCACCATACCCCCATGCCTGTTCCAGTGTCTAGCACTTAGTAGGTCCTCACTAAATATTTGCTGACTGAATGAATCTGGAAATCTCATTGCACCTTTCCTCTGCTTCAGATTCCTCAGTAATTTCTGTCATCCTTATGATAAAGACCAGGCCCCTCAGTGCTGTTTGCAGGCTCTGCAGCCAGCTTTGTGTCCCACCTGCCTCTTTGACCTTCGTGCCTGCTCCCCTCCTCTGTGTTCTGTCCACACTGGCTGCCTCTGGGAGCCACGGTGCTGTCTCTTGCTTCCAGGCCTTTGCACGCACTGTTCCCTCTCGCCTGAGGTGCTCTTCCTCACCCTGTCCGCTTGGGGAGCTCCTATTTGGGTCTCAGCTCAAACACTGCTTCTGCAGAGTAGTCATCCCGTTATCTTTCCCTGCATGGTGTCCCTACTGTGTGTGTCCACAGTACCTTTATTCTCCTAGGGCTAGTCACTGTCCCCTGCAGGTGGCTGACACTGTGCCGTATAGACTTTCCTGAAAGCGTGGGGATAACTGAAGGGAGATAAACTCAGGAACATAACAGGATCCCAGGTGCAGCTCCTGGAATTCCTCAGCCCGAGCTCTGCAGGGC
>NW_011888804.1:2245995-2260725 GCF_000151845.1 Pteropus vampyrus
TTGCCCCTGTCTAGCAGCGTTTGCTTTCTGGGGTAGGCACTGTCTCCAGCACCACTCCCAGTGGTAGACGCAGCATCCCCTGCACTGAAACTTCTGTTGCCAGGATGGTCAAGGACCTTGGCCTCCAAACCCAGTGGCTTCGCCTCAGTTTCCAGCCAGAAACTTTGAATCTGTGAATAGCGTGCTCTCCAGCAGGAAGGGACCTCCCAGATGCACAGCCCATCTGTGGATCCCCTTAGGATGGTGGCTCTTAAACCTGTCATTCCCAACACTCATCTCCTTCCTTTCTTCTTCCCTGCCCCCCTCCCTCCTTCCACTGAATTATTGATTATATACAGTTGAGTACACACCTTAAAGGTACAACTTGATGAATTTTTACATATTTATACACCCATGTAAACATCACCAAGATCAAGACATAGAACATTCCAGCACCCAGAAGGTCCCCTCAGTCCTCTTCCACTAACCACCCTCCAGGGAACCCCTGTTCTGACCCCTGGAATCATAGATTCAGTTTGCCTGCATATAAAACTCCATATAAATGGCCTCTTCTAGTACATGCTCTTCGTGTCTGACTTCTTCCACTCAGCGGTTACCACTGCCAACACCCGGTTTTGATAGCAAATATTTTACAGTGCCTTCACGATCCTGAAATGAAATTCATAGATGACATAATCCTTTACCCTACTTATCCTTTTAAATTATTGATGCCCTAATGATAATATAAAGTAGAAATAAAACAAAGTTATTTATCCTGAAATTATTTATTAAATATTTATTTACATAAATGTGGAGTTATGTATTTTGATACATGAGTGTTCCGGTCTGACTTACCTAGGATGAAGCTAGCAAACTGTTTCTGCAGAGAGACAGAGTAAATATTTTGGCTTTGCGGGCCACATTGCAACTACACCACTCTGCCTTTGTAGCAAGAAGACGACCACAGACAATAAAGAATGGGCATGACTGTGTGCCAATAAAACTTTATTTACACAAATAGGCGGCGGGTTGGATTTGGCCGAGAGGCTGTGGTTTGCAGACCCCTGGTCTAAAATGTAGTCAGAAGCATGTTATCTATATGCAGAGTCACTGAGAACTCCACCCTGCAGACTGATTTGGCCTTGTTTTATCTTCAACTCAAAGAACATGATCCAGATTGTGCTAGTGACATGATTTCCAAAATGGTGACCAACTCTTTGTAAAGTTCCAAACAAATCAAAGAGCATTCTATTGATTTATACAGTGACTACCTTCCTGGATAATTCAGTATCTTTTAGAACCGAATGAAAAATACTGTGTGTTTATATGTAGAAGACAGTTTGATTCTGGGTACAGATATAAAGAGGTTTTTCACCTGAGTAACATCCAGAGGGGCACTGGACATTTACAAGGGATGGGGGACAATTCTTGGATGTTTGGTGCTGTCTTGCATGTTGCAGGATGTGTGACATGTCATGACCCGACCACTAAGTGCCACTAGCGTCCCATCATTGCAAGAGCCAAAAGCCACTCCACAAGGTTACAGAAGGCCCCCTGGGGAGGGACGGTGCCATCTCTGCTGGAAGCCATGGCTTTGGGGTAAGATGTAATTTATACCCACAGGTGAGTGAAATTACATGCACAGGTGAGAGCAAAAACCCTAAATTGCCTCATTTTACCCCAAACTGGTCAAGACCTAGTTGAATTGAGCACACATCCAAGAGAAAAATAAAAATTCCATTTATAGGAAAAGATAAAACATTGCAGTTTTGTTTTAGCACATTTGAGTTAGTAAACTGTTGAATTTGTACCCATACAGATGTTAACACAGCTGGGTTCTCTCTCTGTCTCCTCCCCCCTTTTCAGATTGTTCAAATGGAAAAAAAGATTGTAAACCAAAAACAGATCTTCACAAAAATACAGGAGGCCAATAACCCTCGGAAACTGCAAAAACAGATCCACGTGTTGGAAACCCGTTTGAATCTCGTACGTAAACTGTTCTCTGTAGCTTTGCAAACGGCTCTGCCTCCCTTTGCACAGAGCAAAAACCAGCCTCTGAGGAGCTACTAGCAGAATATACCCACTTACTTGGTTGACTCAGGAGATGGTGCACTGTTGACTGAAAGAATGAATTAGTAAATACGTGCAGGATTTAATGACGAGGTCTGTAGAGGTCAGCTTTCTAGTTAGAGGTCTATACAGATTTTCTGTTTCTTCCTGAATCAATTCAGTAGTGCTTTGCTTCTTTAACATTCTACATCTGATCTTGGAAGCTAAGCAGGGTCGGGCCTGGTTAGTACTTGGATGGGAGACCACCTAGGAAGACCAGGTGCTTTAGGTGTAAAAAATAAAAAATAAGGGATTGTAAGCTGACAAGGTCTTTGCAATCTGTGAGGTCAACCAAGGGTTGCCTCGCCTAAAAAAAAAAGAAAAAAAACAAACAGAAGAAGAAAAACATTCTACAAAGCACAGGACAGCCCCCACTACAGAGACTCACCCAGCCCAAAATGTCAACAGTGCTGGGTTTGAGAAGCCCTGCTCTAAAACAAACAGCCCCGTCCCAACTTTTTTCACGTCATCAACTTGTTGAGGAGACCAGGTCAGCTGTCCTGTAGAAAGTTCTACTTTCTGGATTTGGCTGGTTGTTCCTCATGGTATCATTTAGCTTGTTCTCATCTCCCCTACGATTACTGAAAACTAGAAGTTGTGTATAAAAGTCATAGAGAAATCTGATATCCAGGAAAAGTAACTTGATGAAGGCCACTGTGCCAGTTGGTGGCCAACTCAAGCCTCTCACCCAGCACTTAAAACCACTGTTCTGTGGGCCTGGGTGGGGGGTGGGGTGAAGACCTTCCAGTCCTCTGGACACCTTCTGGGAGCTTCTCCAATGCCCCAGCACGGAGGCCCATTTTTGAAGCACAACCCTCCCATAGGTCACCATACACTTTGACAAGATGCTGACCACTAACGCTAAACTCCGGAAGGAGATCGAGGACCTACGGTACGAGAAGGCTGCTTATGACAACGTCTACCAGCAGCTCCATCGGCGCCTGTCGATGCAGAAGAAAACCATGAATACGGCCATTGAGCAGTCTTCTCAAGCCTACGAACAGAGGTGGGCTTAGGGAGAAACCCTCAGGGCAAAAACGTCTCTTAGCCCTGAGCTGAGCAACTAAATTGCTACTCTGGGCCACCATTACCCTCTGTGCTTGTGTTAAGGAACCTTAAATCATCATCATAACTCTGAGCACTGAATGTATGCCAAGCATGATGCTAGGTGCTCTGGGTAGTATTTCAACCCTCACAAGTGCCCTGGGAGTTATATCCCCATTTTACAGAGCAGAAAGTGGAGGCTTAGTGTGCCGATATACTTACCTGAGATCCAGGCAAAGGGCAGGTGTGGTGGAGCTGAGGTTCACTGTGTCCTCCAGGTGCCACTGCCTCTCGTGCTAGACGGTCCTCAGTCCAGGCAATCTCCTGGCTTCACACTCGCACTGTGAAGAGCACACGTGTTGGAGTCAGCAAGACCTGGGTTTAATCCTGGCTCCGTCACTGCTGCATTGTTGTAGGACCTATTTAGGTGGTAGTGAAGAATAAATAATATATGTGCATAAGGGAGTGGCTGGGACATAGTAATCGACAAGTAGCAATGGTGCTGATGATGACGATGGTGATGTGCGTGATGGTGATGATGATGATAGAAAAATGACTTCCTGGGGGTGGTCTAGAGCTGGCAGCTCCTGCCATTCAGGTGAAGAAGTTGGTTCCTCCACTCCCACACACCTTCATGATTAAGAGAAGTGATGGTCATTGGCAGAAAGGCCCCTGGACCGGTGGGGAGAGGGGAGAAGGGAGGACGCTCTAGACCCTCAGGCTCTGTGCCCCCTTCATGCAGACTGGAAGCCATGGCTCGGATGGCAGCCATGAAGGACCGCCAGCAGAAGGACATCTCTCAGTACAACCTGGAGATCCGCGAGCTGGAGCGTGTCTACGACCATGAGACCAAGCTCAAATCCTTCCTGCTCTTCAAGCTAAATGACCGTACGGAGTTCGAGGAGCAGGCCAAAAAAGAAGAAGGTACACACCCCTGAGGGTACAGGGGACCAGGTCTTAAACCACGCTGAGAAGCTTCATCCCACGGATGGTGGGGAGTCACAGTGTGTAAAGGGATGATGTGGCCAGATGTGTCTTGAGAGATCCTTCTGATTGCCACGTGGGGGCCAAATCAGAGAGAGAAGACTGAATTCAGAAGAGCTGGGGCTATTGCAGCCATCCAGGCTGGAGAGAACAAGGCTTGGAGAACTTTCTTGGTTCTAATCCCATGAATTTGCCAAGTTCTGAGCCTCCCTTAGGCCCTCTGTTCCCAGAGCTTCCTCGAGCTTATCCTGCTCAAATGTCACCACCTTTGAGAAGATTTCCATGGCCGCCTAACTCCCCCATCACAGCACCTGATGGGTCTCCTCTGTTACCCAGGCCCCAGTGTTAATTAGATTTCTCTTCCTGTTTCCTTGGATATCTCTTCCTTAGATATTTTTGTCTTATTCCTCCACTAAAATCTTTGTGGGACAGAGATTTTGTATCCACAGAGCCCAGCACAATTCTGGCACAGTAAGTGTTCAGTTAGATACTTGTAAATATCTAACTAAGGAGTGAAGCTCCTGCCCCATCTCCTGGGAAAGTCTCACCCCCGCCGCCCCAAGGCACAGTGTTAACAGCCCATAGCACATCTCTCTCCCTGGTACTGCTTTGAGCAGCTTTCTTGTCAGACTCACTGTTCTGGGTTTTTCTTTCTAGCTCTCAAGGCAAAGAAGCACAGGAAGAAGAGGAACAAGGGTGAGAGTTTTGAGAGCTACGAGGTGGCCCACCTCCGGCTGCTGAAGCTGACAGAGAGTGGGAACTTGAATCAGCTCATTGAGGAATTTCTGGCCAAGGAGGATAAGAACTTTGCTCGGTTCACCTACGTCACGGAGCTCAACAACGACATGGAGATGATGCACAAGAAGACACAGAAAATCCAGGTCAGGGCAGCTCTTCTTTCCTTGGCCCGAGGCTGGCCCACGCTCACAGCAGCCTTTCCCAAAGCGGGCTCCTCGGAACACTCCCTGAGATGCTCTGCTGCAGAAAGGGCCTCAAGGTCAGATCAGTTTGGGAGGTGCTGTATTTCCCCCAGTGCTCCCCCTATATACATACGTTTAAGGTGGCATGTCCCCTCGCCTCAAGTGACATGTATACTCCATGGTATGTTTTATAATCCAGGGTTTGGTGAACTATAGCCACAGCCAAATATAGCCTGTGGCCTGTTTTTGTACAGCCCACGAGCTAAGAATGGTTTTTATCTTTTTCAAGTGTTGTAAGAAAAAAAAATAAAAGAGGAATATGCAAGGTAAACCATATGTGGCCTGCAAAACCTAAAATATCTATTTCTGAACGTTTGCCTTAAAAACTTGCTGACCTCTGTTAATCACTAGCTTCACAGAATTGAGACAAGGTGGTCATTTCATCTTGGAGAGACCTGATGTACATGAGCATAGTAAAGGCCCTGACAAGTCCTGCAGTAAGAAACCTGTTTGCCTTTGTTGAACCCATGATTTCCCAAACTTAATTGGCAACCTAGACTATTTACTCCCCAGAGCATGCAGAAACAGCCTTGAAACGGTCTGCACAGGTTAGAGTCTAAACTCCCTGGTGTGACACTCAGGTCTCTTCATAATATGACTTCGACCAGTCGCTGCAAGCTCAACTCCCATCATGACCTCTAAGGCACCCTCTGCAGCGGCCCAGCCGGCTGACCCGCACATTTCCTCCTCCGAGACATTCCTCCCAACAAACCCCTGCTTTTCTTCAGATTAAATACTGCCCATTAGTCCTTTCCCTGCATGAATGTCACCTCCTGTGGGAATTCATTATTCCTCCCTCTGAGGTCCCTGTGTTCTGTTTATCTGATGAAAGGAGCCACTTCCTTTTGTAATGTCACTGCGTCGTAAATGTGAGGCATGTATGCTGGCTATGTGCAAGTAGATAGTAACTAGATTTTGGTGAAAACATTTTAACTTGCTAGTGATGAATTAATTTTAATGAGGATTAGGAAAAATATAGCTTGCAGAGCAAACTCGTGACCTGAATATTATTACTCAGTGTGATAAGTAATAACGACAGTAAACAAATGATAAACATAGCAAACAGAATTTGGTTGATATAAAGAAGACTATTAATAGATAATAATAACGTAGATAATAGTATAGGTGGCATGCGAAGTGGTGGAAATGGAGGTGGTTCTATCAGTTTGGGTTGTCACAGGAAACAGATGGCACAATCATATGAGTAAATCGAGGTGAGTTTTTTAACAGGGGTCATTTACAAAGGCCTAAGGAAATTAAGGGAGAGTGCAGGACCAGCAAGAAGAGAGGGCTGGTGAGGGGAGGGAGCAGTTTCCGGAATCCGGAGAGAGATGTGGAGAAGGCTGTCTGTGTGTCCTTCTGGGGGAGATGTGGCCAAACTAGTGACTTGCCAAGGTGTGAGCATGTGCCTGCCCCCCAACCTCACGCTCCTTCCACCCTGTGATCTCCAGCTGGTGCCTCTCCGTGTCTGGGCCCACCCAGAGCCAGAGGGCCAGGTTTGGGACAAGTGTGCCTGATGAGAGATGGCCAGATTCCTGCCCTTTCTGGGTCTCAGCCTCCATCTGTAGAGTGACATACTTGGACTAGAGCAGTAATTTCCAAACTTTTATTTAAAAAAAATCTATAGAACATTTTTTGTTTAAACCCAGGCTATGAGGAAACACCAGTATTTAAACAGATATAATGGAGCAGTCCCAGATGAAAGGCGAAGGTGGGATGGGTGACCGGAAAGGGTGCCTGGGACCTTCCATTTTGCCTTCTTGTGGCACTGCTGCTCAAACTAGGGTTCAGGTTAAAAAAAAAGTTAAAAACAATTAGGATTCTAACATCTGACTTCACCTCTACCTGGAGGGCTAGTGTCAGAGGTTGTAAACTGGATGAATGCTGCCTTCATTCTTCCTTTTCTTGGTTTTTGCTACCCCCCAAATTTAAAATTTATTAGTTGCCAACATTTTAAAGTCGGAATCTTTCACATGAAGATCTGGATTTCTGGTTCCTCCTGGACAATCAGATCTGAAAACTCCAGCCCACATTCCCCAGGGAAGCTGAGTGCTGCTTTTCCTGTAAACCCACCTCTCCCTCCTTTACCAGAGCAACTGGGTTTGAGTTTGCAACCTCTGGTTTAGGCGCTTCGCCACTGACCTCTGGTGGCCATTCCAAGTATTGCAGGGAAGATCTTTGAAGGCAGATCTTAAGGAAGGATGGAGAGATGATGGGTCTGGGAGTTGGCGGGACTCAGAATTCTCATTTTCCAGGAGGGAGCACGTTGCTAGTCCCAGTGCAGTAATAGAGACAAGCCTAGCCAGGAAATGGCCCCCGGACTGGATCGACCTAGACCTTCCTCAGTCACCATGATGGTCCCTTCTCTCTTAGCTGCACAGCCAGTCTCTGATGTTAGGACAGGGGTGTCTGACGAGGGACAGGCAGGCCCCTGCCCTCGCTGGGCTTCAGTTTCCCCACTTGTAGAATGATGTTTGCACCAGAACAGTAGCTCCTGAGCTCCTTTTTGAAGTTACAGAAGTGGACCTTTTGGGGTTTAAATAGAGCTGCAAATTCCTGTTGAATAAATCTTGAAAACGCTGATTTCCAATGAGAAGCCTTCATATTTTTTAAATCTTAGAAGACAAAGATATGCTCATTGTAGAAAATTTGGAAACTGCCTAAGGATAGAAAGAATTTTTAAAAATCACCCATTATCCCATTGCCTAGAGATAGTCATTGTTGATATTTTGATATATTTCCTTCTGACATTTTTGGGGGGGGTGATGCTTTTAAAACTTAACATAGTGATTATTAAATAGTATATGTAAAGTTGTGTATTCTAATGGAAAATGTGGGTTTTTTGTTTTGTTTTGTTTTGTTTTGTTTTTGGTTATTCAGCCAGCAAATATTTATTGAGCACCTGTTATGTGTCAAATGCTGTTCTGGTCACTGGTAGTGTGGCAGTGAACAAAATGAAAAAAAGCCCCGTCCTCATGGAGCTTCTATTCTGGCAGGGAGAAACAGACAATAAACAACAATAAACAAGCCTAATAAATACAAAATTATAGAGTATATCAGAAAGTGAGAAGTGGTGTGCATAAAAAATGAAATGGAGCAGGTTAAGGGGGTTCTGGAGCCAGGTGAGGCCATGGGCCGTTGAGAAGTTAAGATCCGATCAGACTTGTAGGTGAGGGAATAAGCCGTGCAAAGGTCCTGAGGCAGGAAAGTACAAGCGGGCTAGCGTGCCTGCAGTGGAGAGAGATAGAAGGGAGGGGAAGATGAGGTCGGAGAGGGGAGAGATGTTGTGAAGTTGGGGAGAACACATTTCCAGAAGAGTTTTTGGTAGTTACTCTGAGAAGCAGGAGCCGTGGGAGAGTTCTGGGCAGGGGAGAAACACCACCTATTCAGATTACCAACCCAGTTAGGAAAAAACTAAAAAGTATAAATACAAATCTCACATCAAGAAGAATCCCATCACCTGGGCGTCACATTTATTAATTATTTTGGTAGAGTTTCTTCTTGGGTTGTTTTTCCTTTAAAGATGGGAAGGCTCACTTCCTTTAAATATTTCTTCCAAAATAAAATTATTATTTTTGTGATTGGAAAGATAATATACATGTCTGTGGAAATGTAATGCAGAAAAATATAAAGAAAAAAATACAAGTCACCAAAAACATCATCACTCCAAGTTAATGCCCTTTAATATTTTGGCGACATTGCTTTATGAAGGCAGCATGCCCTCAAGCCTTTGCCTGCACGCACACAGACACACACACACAAACACACAGACACACCCAGGTGGACCCCCACAGACGTACACACACACACACACACGCATGCACACACACATCTAGATACCCATGTATAGAACTGGGTTCATACCAGACAGTTCAGGCTGTTTTGTAAACTTCTTTCCCCAACAATTCATCATAGGTACCTCCCAACATCATCTATGTTCTTTTTAATGACTTCTGGGAACCCTGGATGCTCTGTAGTAGAATCACAAGATGCTTCTTAAGAATGCAGGCTCTGTCCCATACCTACAAACCTAGATTCTTAGAGAATGGGCCAGGAGTCTGCATTTTAACAGTATTTTTATTTGAGACCCTTTCCCCCCATGATATGGATGGATCATCATTGATTTAACCGACTCCCTATCAGTAGACATTTAGGTTGTCCCTAACGGGGGCCATTGTAAATAATGACACAATGGACAACCTTGAGCAGCCACCTTTGCCCACTCGTCCTATTATTTCCATAGGACAGATGCCTAGAGATGGACTTGCTCAGTCAGAAGCTGCGTACCTTTTCTACCTGGATGTGGTGGTCCAGCCCAGGGGTTCCCAGATCTGGTTCCTGCACCAGCAGCGGCAGCATCCCCTGGGACCTTGTTAGAAATGCACAATCTTGGGCCCCACCCAGACATACTGGATCAGATCTTTTGGGAGTGGAGCCCAGCATTCTGTTTTCACAAGCTTCCAGGTGATTCCGATTCATGCTAGAGTTTCAGAACCCCTGCTCTGGGGCTATTGCCATAGCCACTAACCATATGTGGCGATTTAAGTTTAAATTAAATAAAATTTTAAAATTAGCTCCTCAGTGGCACTAGCCGCATTTCAAGTGCTCAATACCCACATGTAGCTAGTGGCCAGTTCTCGATGGTACGAATAGGAAATTGCCACCATCGCAGAAAATTCTATTGACCACACCATTCTAGACATTTCTCCAAGTTAATGAACCATCCACCCTCCCGTGCCCTTCCTTTTAATTAGGAAACATCAGAAAAAACCTCCAGGGGCATAAGAGGGGCTCAGGGGATCTGGGGCTCTTTGAATGGATAATTTCAGTTCTCATCAACTCCTCGAGGCGCAGGCTTACTTTCAGGCGTG
The DNA here is from genome assembly GCF_000151845.1 of Pteropus vampyrus. Lineage (NCBI taxonomy): Eukaryota > Metazoa > Chordata > Mammalia > Chiroptera > Pteropodidae > Pteropus > Pteropus vampyrus. The sequence goes on from NW_011888804.1 coordinate 2,255,963, forward strand.
GCGGGGAGGGGAGCACCCACTTTCCCTCACAGTCCGGTTCTCTCCCGAGCAGAATGAGATCATCCTCTTGCAATCCCAGCAGAAGTCGTCACAGGAGGACAGCCACTCTGTCCTGAGAGAGCTGGAGGTAAGACCAGGGTGAGGAGTGAAGGTCGCGGGAGTGTCTGTTGTCTGTTTATCTGTCAGGCAGCCTGTCAGTTGGTCCCCAGGGAGAGTAAGCTATCTGCCCCATGACTGTCTACTGGCCTGAGTCAAATCCTGACAGGTCCTAACCCTTTGTCACAGGCAGCCTCTGCTACAGGTATTGCTGCAGAATTTTGTCCCAAGGCCTCTTTGTCTGTTTTAAATATTGTTCCACTTCAGTGAGCCTCACCCAGGCTCTTGTGCCTATAAAGTCATCTCAGACTGGCAAATTCCAGACAGATCTCTGCTTCAGTCTTTTCTTCTCCCCCTGCCCTGTCCTGTCTATGGCCTGTTCTCAATCGATAATAGTAATTACAAACATCTCTTGAGCAATTACTACATACCAGGCACTAAACTAAGTGCTTTGCTTGCCCTATCTCATTTAATTCTTACAACGGCTCTATGAAGTAGGTGCTGTGATCTCTCCATTTTGCAGATGAGGAAACAGGTTCAGAGAGGTAAAGTCTCTTGACCAACATCATGGAGCTGTATGATCTTTGCATTGCAGTTAGCTGCTAATAACAGGGACCCAAAATAATAGTGGCCTAGGCAAGATAGAAGTTTATTTTCTTTGTTAAGAAATGAGTCTGGAGATAGGCACTTCAGCGCTGGTCAGGATGTCATTGGTGACCCAGGCTCCTCCTTTCTGTTTTGCCATCCTCAGTGTGTGGCTTACCTTCCCAAGGATGCCTCATAGTTGTATGGCTGCCGATGGTCCAGCCATAACGTATATATTCCAGGTAGGAAGAAAGTGGGCGAGGCATTTACAAAAAGCCTTGCTAGCTGAGTCAGCAGCTTAAAAGTTCCTCCCTGAAGTCTCAGCCAATGAATGACTTCTGTATTTGTACCTCACTGGCCATCCCTATTGCCAAGGAAGGTTGGAAATACAGCTTTTAGCTGGGCACATTGCAACGCCAAATACAATCAGGGTTTTGTTATTAAGGTGTAAAGGGAGAATGAATAGCAAATGTCTGACAAAGATATGAACTCAGAGAGTTGACTGCAAAGTCCCATTTTAATCCAATAATTCCTCTCCTAGGGAGCTTGCTCCTGAGTTATGTCCCTTCCCTTCCCTGTGGCTTATTTCCATTCTTGGCATTTGCCTGGTCGACAGCTATGGCAGTGCCATTCTCTGGCAGGCCACTGCAGGGCAGCAAAGGACAGGCTGCACACTGAGTCTCTGCTGCTCAGAGAGGCCTCCCCCAGGAGTCTGAGTATGGGGAATTAGCCTTTCCAGGCAGGATCCAAGTCCAAAGAGACCCTCCCCAGGCCAGGGTCATGCCTGGGGTCCCATTTCCTTGGCTCAGGGTCACTTGGCATCCAGATGCTTTCTCGGGTTTGGGACTGGTGCTGCTCTGCATCGCGGGGGCAGCTTGGGGAGGCTGACCAGGAAACCCCAAGCATCTTCCCCACCTTTGGCTGAAGTCCTTCCATCAACTTTTTGTTCCTCTGGCTTTGACATGACTTCTGGAGGCTCCTTTCAAATGCAAATGCTCTTAGGGGAGAATTTGTTTTAACAGCAATGGGCTCACAAGGGGCTTCATAGCTCCTGCTAGGATCACTTCCATCTGCTCTGTTCCCGGGACCTTTCCACACACCTTCCATTCATCACCTCCTGCCCTCTGGCGGAAGTGGTGGGGCCAGGCCCTTAATGGGAGGTTTTTGCATAGGAGTGAAGCTACCAGGCCCTGGGAACAAATGCTTGGGTGTGATTCTCAGATCTAAGTCACTTCCTAGCTGTGTGACTTTGAGAAAGTGATTAAACCTCCCTGAACCTCAGTAAAATTGGGGTAATGATCATCCTTATTTCATAGGGCTGTTACTTCCACCTTGTTACTAATAATTGCCCAAGGTTAGGCACGTAGACACCTTGATACAGGGGAGCTAAATACAAGTTCACTTTTCTCCTCCGACCTTAATATTCCTCATCTGAAAACTGGGACAGTTGCGGGGATGAGTTGAGATGGTGCATATAAAGTGCCTGGAACATTTTAGGTGTTGGACCTGTGTTATTACCATCACATCAAGCTCCCCTTCCTTCCCCTCCCCCTTTTTAAAAATTCATGTGATCTTTTAATGCATCTATAGAATGGGAGGGCAGGCAGCTCTTGCCGTCATATGAGGCAATGCAGCCCTGGGAACTGAATATTCTAGTAGTCAGGATAGAGGAAGCTGCAGGGTGTGCTGGTTGCGAGACAGGTTGAATCCTGGCTTCATTCTCCTGGCTCTGTGCCTCAGAGCCTCAGTTTTCTAGCCTGGAAAATGAGAGTGTGGATGGTGCTGACCCCTTGGGATCGTTATTTGGGACATAGCATGCAGAGCCCCGGGGACTGGGGCCGGTCTTCACAAGGCCCACTCCCCCTCTGCATTCTGAGCACTCAGAAAGGCAGGAGGCATTTGGAGCACTCACACAGAGCAGTGATTCTCAGCCCAGGCTGCCAGTCAGACTCGCCTCGGAGGCTTTACAGTTCCTGGTGCTCAGGCTGCACCCCAGGCCAGTGACTCTGAACCTCTGAGGCTGGGGTCTGGGTAGCAAATATTTTAAAGCTCCCAGGTATTAGTAACTTGAAGCCGAGATTGCGATCCAGTGGGCCTGCAGAGGTTCTCAGACTTCATCGAGCATCCAAATCACCTGGATGTTCGTTAAAACACAGATTGCGGGGCCCAGCCCCAGAGCCTCTGGTTTAGCCTGTCTGGACTGCAGCCCAAGAATTCGAATTTCTAACAGATTCTCTGGTGAAGCTGACTGGGACCCCACTTTGAGAAACACTGGGCGATAGCAATGTGTTTAAACTGTGAGTGGTGAAATCAATTGTTGGATCGCAACCAGCATTTAAAAATAACGACAGAAAAGAACAGAATAGAAAATATTGGGATACAAAATAAGAATATAGATTTGTAAAACTTTAATTTCATTCGATTTGTAAAAAATTAACTTCATTTAATTTCATAAACACACATACACACATGTATGTAGGTAGGTAGGTATGCATTGGGCTGCAGTGTAAAATGTATTTCTTCCTGTGGGCCACAGTTTTTAAAAAGAGCCACCAGCTTTTAAAAAACACTGTAATCCAGTACCCATGTAGACATATATACATATACATACGTAAAACAAAACTTACATTAAATAATTACTTGCCCTTATTACCTACAATGCATACTAGTATTTTTCTCTGCCTTTCTTTCTGTTCTATTTAATTTTTTTAAGGTTGATTGAGGCTCGTTAAATTGATCTCGCACCCTCTCTGAGATTTGAAAACTGTAGTTCAGAGACCCTAACCCCAAAGGTTCCTAAACCCTCCTCCCCACTGAAAGTCTTCACGGGTGGGCTGAGCCCAGGGGGGCAGCCTTGCTGACCTGGGGTGGAAATCGGGGTCTGCCACCAGGAGAAACTAAAGAAGACCACAGAGGAGGCGGATAGGTATGAGAACAGCTACCAGGAGATCAACAGGACCTTGGAGAATCTCAAGGGCTCGGTAGAGAATCTGTTTAAGAAGATAAATTGTGACGCCACCAAGATCCTGGTGCAGTTAGGGGAGACGGGGAAAATCACCAACGCCAACCTTCCACAGTACTTCGGTGAGTCAGTCAGGGCCCACCGAACTCATGGGAACTATTGCCAGAGCCTTCTGTGACCAGGCACGAGGACTTGTTCTTTTGGTGGTAGTGAGCCGGGTGGTGAAGCATGTGGGCATGGATGCCAGCCTGCCTGGGTCCAAATCCTGGTTCTGATCTACTAGTTGTATGACTTTGGGCAACTTTCTCAACCTTTCTGTGCTTTAGTTTTTCATTAAAAAAAAAATGAGATGGAAACCAATATCTACCTTATAAGGTTGTTGGGAGGATTGAATAAATTAATAGTTCTTGGAGAAAAACTTTGTGATCATCTCAATAGATGAAGAAGCAGCATTTACTGCAATTCGACATTCATTCATGATGAAAACTCTCAACAAACTCAAACTGGAAGGAAACTTTCTTAGCCTGGTTAAGGGCATCTACAAAAACATCTACAGCTAACCTCACACATAATGGTGAAAACCGAATGTTCTTCTAAGATCAGGAATAAGGCAAGGATGTCTGCTCTCTTCACTCTTACTCAGTATTGTATTGATTTTCCTAACCAAAGTGACAAGGCAAGAAAAATAAATGAAAGGCATACGAATAGGAAAGGAAGAAGTACAAGTGCTCAGACCAGTGCCTGGCATGTAGCAAATGCCTGTTAACTAGAACACACATTTGTAGTCACAGGCCCTGAGCTCAGAAGAGAGAGGGAGGAATGCACCTATAGATCATTACATTGCGGTGTGAACGGCTTCCGCTGCTCTTACAATAAAACCTAAGGGTCCTAATGATACAATCTGTATTTCGGAGTTTCCTACCAGCTTCAGTGATTTGCTAGAAGGGCTCACAGACTCAGCTCATAGTTGTACTCAGGGCTGTGATTTATTACAGAAAAGGGATACAAAGCAAAATCGGCAGAAGGAAAAGGGGCATGGGGTGAGGTCTGGAGGAAACCAGGAACAGTCGTCCAAGGGTCCTCTCCCAGTGGGGTCACATAGGATGTGCTTCATTCCCCG
>NW_011888804.1:2260775-2265546 GCF_000151845.1 Pteropus vampyrus
TTCATTTAATTTCATAAACACACATACACACATGTATGTAGGTAGGTAGGTATGCATTGGGCTGCAGTGTAAAATGTATTTCTTCCTGTGGGCCACAGTTTTTAAAAAGAGCCACCAGCTTTTAAAAAACACTGTAATCCAGTACCCATGTAGACATATATACATATACATACGTAAAACAAAACTTACATTAAATAATTACTTGCCCTTATTACCTACAATGCATACTAGTATTTTTCTCTGCCTTTCTTTCTGTTCTATTTAATTTTTTTAAGGTTGATTGAGGCTCGTTAAATTGATCTCGCACCCTCTCTGAGATTTGAAAACTGTAGTTCAGAGACCCTAACCCCAAAGGTTCCTAAACCCTCCTCCCCACTGAAAGTCTTCACGGGTGGGCTGAGCCCAGGGGGGCAGCCTTGCTGACCTGGGGTGGAAATCGGGGTCTGCCACCAGGAGAAACTAAAGAAGACCACAGAGGAGGCGGATAGGTATGAGAACAGCTACCAGGAGATCAACAGGACCTTGGAGAATCTCAAGGGCTCGGTAGAGAATCTGTTTAAGAAGATAAATTGTGACGCCACCAAGATCCTGGTGCAGTTAGGGGAGACGGGGAAAATCACCAACGCCAACCTTCCACAGTACTTCGGTGAGTCAGTCAGGGCCCACCGAACTCATGGGAACTATTGCCAGAGCCTTCTGTGACCAGGCACGAGGACTTGTTCTTTTGGTGGTAGTGAGCCGGGTGGTGAAGCATGTGGGCATGGATGCCAGCCTGCCTGGGTCCAAATCCTGGTTCTGATCTACTAGTTGTATGACTTTGGGCAACTTTCTCAACCTTTCTGTGCTTTAGTTTTTCATTAAAAAAAAAATGAGATGGAAACCAATATCTACCTTATAAGGTTGTTGGGAGGATTGAATAAATTAATAGTTCTTGGAGAAAAACTTTGTGATCATCTCAATAGATGAAGAAGCAGCATTTACTGCAATTCGACATTCATTCATGATGAAAACTCTCAACAAACTCAAACTGGAAGGAAACTTTCTTAGCCTGGTTAAGGGCATCTACAAAAACATCTACAGCTAACCTCACACATAATGGTGAAAACCGAATGTTCTTCTAAGATCAGGAATAAGGCAAGGATGTCTGCTCTCTTCACTCTTACTCAGTATTGTATTGATTTTCCTAACCAAAGTGACAAGGCAAGAAAAATAAATGAAAGGCATACGAATAGGAAAGGAAGAAGTACAAGTGCTCAGACCAGTGCCTGGCATGTAGCAAATGCCTGTTAACTAGAACACACATTTGTAGTCACAGGCCCTGAGCTCAGAAGAGAGAGGGAGGAATGCACCTATAGATCATTACATTGCGGTGTGAACGGCTTCCGCTGCTCTTACAATAAAACCTAAGGGTCCTAATGATACAATCTGTATTTCGGAGTTTCCTACCAGCTTCAGTGATTTGCTAGAAGGGCTCACAGACTCAGCTCATAGTTGTACTCAGGGCTGTGATTTATTACAGAAAAGGGATACAAAGCAAAATCGGCAGAAGGAAAAGGGGCATGGGGTGAGGTCTGGAGGAAACCAGGAACAGTCGTCCAAGGGTCCTCTCCCAGTGGGGTCACATAGGATGTGCTTCATTCCCCGGGCAATGAGTCGTGACAGCACATGTGAAGTGCTGTCAACCAGGGAAGCCTGTTGGAGACACTTGCCCAGGGTTTTGACTGGAGGCTGATTACCCAGGCACCTCCAGCCTGGCACGTACCCAAATTCAGACTCCCAGCAAGAAAAGCAGATGTTAAGCATAAACCACATTTTTTTTGGTACAGACAGTTTGGGCATAGTGTGAGCTGCTCTTCTCAGTTACTGGGGGTAGGATCCTGCTTACAATCCATCTCCCTGCTGCCCGTCTGCGGCCAGCCTGGTGAGCGGGCCCTTCATGGGACAGCGGTCAGGCTGCTGCATTCACTTTTTCCTGCCCACAGCCTGTTGGGGTCTTCAGAGCCTGGCCTCCGCTTACATTTTTCATCTCCTCTTGCTCTCCCTCCTTGCTCACCACCTCCAGTCACACTGTTCTCCTCTCTGTGCTTCCAACCCTTCCCGCAGTTCACTCCTCAGGGCCTTTGCATGGGCTGTTCCCGGCATTCTCGTCCAATGCTCAGATTTCAGTTTAAATGCCTTCTCTCCAGCAGGGCCTCCCTCTCTGCCCCATCTGAAGCTGGCTCCCCACCCCCACTATTTATTCTGTCTCACGGCAGTTTGCTTATTTAACATTCACCCAGTTTGTCTCCATGTACAAATAGTTCTCACCATCTCAATCTGTGAGGTTCTTGAGATGTGATAGCAAGTTCCAGATGCAAATACTTGTGGTCCTTGATTTACAGAGAGAATAGCAGCAGTATGGGTAGTATGACTTTTTTTTTTTTTAATTATCCAAATCCAGTAGTTGCTGAATTCAGATAATGAGCATCTGGATAGTGAGGGAGACAAGTATGGATTTGTTGAGTGTGTGTTCCTCTGCATCCTCCCGTACACACTGAAGCTTATGAGCTTCGTTAGGACAAGGACTGCATCTTTGATGTCATTTTGTTTTTCCTTCATGCACCTATAGCCTCTAGCACAGTGCCTGGCACGGTAGGCCTCCAACCATCATTTGTCGAATGAACGAATGAGCATATGAATGAATGAATGAATGAATCTGGAGACTGCATGGAGCTAAGGAACACAGCAGGAGGGCAGCTTCCCCAAACTCGGCAGGTCAGAGAAACATTCCCGCAGGTAGCAAGGCTTGACCAGAGTCCTAAAACGCCCATAGGGATTATTCAGGGAAGGGTGTAGGTAAAGGCATTTTAGGCAGAAGGAATAGCATGAGCAAAGGCCCGGAAGCCTGAGGCAGAGAAAGCACTGAGTAAAGGTCAATAGTTTAAGACAGGGCTGCCTGTGCCTCTCAACTTTTGGTGTTTCTTAACCTTCTTTTCATTATTGCCTCCTACGGAGCCTTTTTAGACATTCTTTTCCTAAATGCCCTTCCTCATGAAATTTTAATACTGTTGATATACTGTATAGGTATTTTTGTCCTGTGTATCTGTATTTTATACCTTACGGTATCATGAGCTTTTTATTTTTGCTTCTCAAGAACCAAAATTTGCCCTCTCAGGGTGGTACTGCCCCCTCATGAATGTATGGTGTAACTCAAGAGAAAACCTTTGTCCTTATAGGAGCTCATGACCCCCACTTCCTGTTCTTTCCCTTCCTCTCCAGTGGGGGGCGCCACTGGAACCAGGTCTCTGGGCGGCCATCCTGGTTCTTTTGTTTTTTTCCCCAGCCATCATTGAAAAGACGACCAACGACCTGCTGCTGTTAGAGTCCTACAAGCGAATCCTGGACATAGAAGGGGCAGAAACCGAGCCCCCGCCAGCCTTTGTCAACCCCTTCTGGGGCGGCTCTGCCTTCCTCAAGTACGCAGAGCCCATCAAGGTCAACCCACCAGTGCTTGGGGCTGACCCCTTCCATGACAAATTGGATGAAGGTGAGTTCTCTCTCTCCCTATCTGTGCGGGTCGCTGGGTCGGGGTTCTTAGGGAGCCTGTGTCCATGAGGATCTGTAGCATTGAGCCTCAGTTACCCTCTTTTTATGAGCTTCATGGGCCCATCTGTTCCATGGGTACTGTCTTGGCCGTGGCCACGTGATGTGGTTTGCTTAGGGATGCTTCTGCTTACCGTGCAGTTGCCCAGCCATGAATCCTGAAGTTGAGTTTTCCTGGATATTCTTTTAAAAATCACAATTACTTTGTGGCCATTTAAAATGACCTTAAAATGTCCCAAATTTCTAAATTGGCAGGTAATGGACTCATAAGATTAGCTGATCCTGTCTGTCACCCTCACCCTATGCTCTTGAGTCTCACTCTACCCGTGACCTCCCTTGGCCCAGCCCCATCCATGGTTGAAGCAGCAGCGGCTTGGTTCCTGCTAGAAGCCTTAACTGGGGGCCTTGTGGTCTTCCTAATTTTCGGAGGCAGAAGCTCATGACACGCCCCCTCTCAGCAGAAACCAGCCCTTCTCTCTGAAGGTGGGGATATAATCAGGCCCACCTGGTTTCTGGAGGAAAGTTTGGTGACACCTGTGGAAAGCCTGAGCCATGGATATACCTGTTAGGCCTATAATTTCACCTGTGGGAATTGGTCCTTCAAGAAAAACTTATTTCAGGTCTAAGATGAAGGTAAGAGAATGTTCAGTGCAGCTCCAAACTGGAAACGCCTGAAATGTCCACCCATTGGAAACTGATAAATAAGTTATGGCTCACTCATCCTTACAGTGGAATACCATGCAGTCTCTAAAAGGAGTGCAGTGGTATATAATACATATGTATATATTCAGTGGTTCTCAAACAGGAGTGATTTACCCCTCAGGGGACTTTTGGTGATGTCGAGATATTTTTTGGTTCTCACACCTGGGCGGAAGCCCCCCTGGCCTGCTGGTGGCCCTGGATGCCGCCAAATACCCTACAGTGCACAGGACAGGCCTTCACAACCCTGATGTATAATAGGGAAAGGGAGATACATGCGCTGAGAGGGAAGAAAGGAGGAGGCGGGGAAAGAGGAGGAAGGGAGGGGAAAGAAGTCGAGAGGGAGAGAAGGAGGGAGGTGTGTCGATTATGCATGTGAGCACAAAGGACATGTCGGCTGACTTACAGTGGATATTTCTCAGTGGTGGTTTGCAGAAAACTTTGCATTTCTAAGTTAAACAAATTTTGTATTGTTTAAAATTTTCTTTTA
>NW_011888804.1:2268271-2276891 GCF_000151845.1 Pteropus vampyrus
GGATGCCCTGGGTCCCTGCCTGCCCAGCTTGCTGTTAGCTTTGAGAGGAGTCCTATTTCGTGGCAGCTAGGGGTGAGGGCAGCTACCAGGGGGCTGACCTGAGCCCCACCTGCAGGGGCGCTGTTGTTATTCTTGAGCCTTGAAGACTTGCTCCAGTTCTATCTGTTCTAACCGTCTGGACCTCGTCATTCCTTCTAGGTGACCCCAGCTGCCACTCCCACCCCCAGTGTTGGCTCTTTGCTCCCATTTGCCTTAGCTGTGTCCTGATTTCTTGGGATTCTCTTGAGAATGAAGAGTGCCTGAGGTCTGCTCCGCCTTCTTCCTGAAAGACACCTGGATCTTCTCTTGGGGAACAGCCATGTGGCTCAGGATGAGGGTTAATCATGTGACCCAGCTCTGCCAATTAGAGCACTGTATCTCTTTCAGGGTTAGTTAGGTACCCCATAGGCCCTGTTCTTGGATTTGTGTGGAGCTAGGAGAAAGAAAAGTGCCTCCTTTCCAGTAGGATCACTGAGGGGATAGATGGGAGACATTCGGCCACTGAGAGCCGAGCAACGTGAAGGAAAGCAGAGCAGTGGAGAGGCCTCCTCAGTTCTGCTGGCACCGTTTGAGCTCCTGGATGCAGCAATGCCTGAAGCCCTTGGACTTCTTAATTATGTGAACCCATTTGTTTCCTAAGTTGGAATTCTTACAGCTTTAAATAGTGAATGCTTTAACAATGACTTTGGTCGCTCAAAAGCAAGTCAGTTCATGCCCAGGCCTAGTACTTGGACCTTAGACAGGGTCAGAAGTCAGTACCCCTCCCCCAGTTTGCCAGGAGAGAAGTACAGCCAAAGTCTGCTTTATCTAAAATTAGAAATTAACCTCTTAAAATGAACAGTTATGATTTTTTTTTTTACCAAAATGAGCCATATTGTTAGCATGCCTGTGAGGCCTCTTCCTCCTACATTGTCGTGGGGCCTAAGTGCATCTGCGGGAGAAACATTCCAGTGGCATCCTAAAGGAAAGGGTGTCATGGCAGCCGGGCCCTACAAACACCTGAGCTCCTTGGAAGAAAGGGCTCTGGTCCTCTAGTTCACATTCCAGTAAAATATGGCCCTTGATAGACATAGTCCTGAGTAGCTGCAAAGATCTATTTTAAATAAAGAGTCACTGAGATTTAATAATGACAGCAGGGCCCTGACTAGCTCACGCCCTGCCTTTGTGGGAACTAGCAAAGTGCCTTCTTACTCAGAGCACATCTGTCAGAGAAACACTGAACGAGTATGTGACCTCCTGTTTATTCGAGCATGGCCTCTGGATGGATTTCCATCTGCGGGATGTGTGGCCACGTGGCATCTATACGCCACCCCGGCTGCAGAGAAGATGGAGGTAGGTAAATGAGGCAGCCACACAGCTGGCGGGCAGGGGCAGGGGTGGCGGCGTCACTCGGTGAGAGCAAGAGCCACCCTCCCCTGCAAAGACAAGCCCAGGTCAGGCAGGGGCCCCTCCCTCAGTCCTTTTCTTCTCCGTGGGTGATGATGTGCACCAGGTTCTTATAGTCCAAGTTGCCGGTCACGTCGGGGGGGAAGGCGGCGAACATCTGATCAATCTGCAATGAACCAGCAGGACGTGCTGAGGATGATGGGAGAGGAAGTGGGAGGGTGGGCTGTGTTCGGGGCAGGCCTGGGTCGGGGTGCAGTTGGGATGGGGTGTAATAGGGTCATCAGGGAGAGTGGGGTGTGGTAGATATGGAGACATGCCACTTAGATCCCCTCCAGAAAGTCCTTGTCACCCAGTTGCTGCAGAGACGCGGGACCCGAAGTCACGCCTCCCTGGGGCAGCCCACAGACAACCTGACTAGTGTGCGGCCTGGCCTGGGACCTCTCCCAAGGACTGTTATAGTGCCAGGGGGCATCGACGGAGACACTCTTTGGGCCGGAATCTCGGGCCACTGTCTCTCTCTGTGCCCTCCTGCTTCCTTGCCCTTCTTTCCACAGGTGCTGACCTCAAAGGCCGCCCTGCAGGGACGTTTCTGGGAACCCGACCTATGACAGGTAAAGCAGGATCGCAAACTCCTGTGCGCAGAGGGTGCCGGGTAGAGGTATAAGGGAGCAAGGTGGGCCTGGTGGGGACTGTGGCTAAATGGAGACGCACAACCCATCCGCAGAGGTGACAGCTGCTCAGGGCCAGCTAAATGTGGCCACACAGGCAAGCAGGTCAGACTCTGAGGGAAGCTGATTCTTTGTGGGGAAACTAGACATCTTGATTTTCAAAAGAACATGCGATTTCCACATTTTAAAAGTATTGGCTAATTAGTTTCAAAAAAACATACTGACTATTGATAGCTAGCACTTAACATTGTCCTTATCATGTGTCAGCACTTGATACGTATTAATTCATTTCATTCTCACAATGTACTATGAGGTAGGTTCAGTTACTGTCTCCACTTTACAGATGAGGAAACTGAGTCAGAGAGAGGTTAAGTAGTAGCTTGTCCAAAGTCACAAAGCTGGTAGGAAGTGAAGGCAGTTGAGTTTTGGAGGGAAAAATCTAAATAAAATTTTTAGTGAAATGTGGAACTTGATAGAATCAAGCCTGAGGAGGGGTTATTTTAAATAGACTCCCTGAGGTTCAATAATAATATTGACAAGACTGTTGCTTGTTCATACAGGACCTTTGGCTAATTAGCATAAGTGTCCCCTCCTCCAGGCACATTACTGCCACTTGCCAAAAAAAGTCATATATACTGATTTTTTAAAAAAAATTGTAATGAGACACTTTACTGCCATCTGCTGGAAAACAGTCACAACCAATACATACTCTTCGATGTATATTACCAGAACGGCATCCAGGAGAATTGTGCAGTGCACGGCCTAGACAGCAGGACGTGGTGCCCTGCGCGCCACCCTTACCGCATCAGGAAGTCAATGCTCTAACCAGGGCTCCATGCATTATGAGGAAGGTAGACCTGGGGTCAGACAGATCTGAGTTTGAATCCAGGCCCTGAGATTATCATTAGTGCTTTCCTTTTAGGCAAATGACTTGACTTTCCTGGGCCTCAGTTTCCCCATCTATAAAATGACACTAATGCTAATCCCTACCTCACAGGGTGATGAGAGAATGAAGTGAGATAAGGGCCCAGTAAACAATAGCAGGTTCTCTCTTGGTGTGGGGTCAGAGGTGTTTTAAGAAAGAGACAGATGGAGTCCCCAGAAGGGTAATGTCAGGAGCTGGGGTGCAGAGAATGGCCAAAGGGCCTTGTTACCTCCTCCTTGGAAAATCTCTCCGCCTGCGTGGTCAGCATCTCCTTAATGCTGCAGAGAGACAGGAGCAGGTGTTGGTGACAGGCATGTGTAAAGCGAACAAGGCCCCCCACAACCTCCCCCACAGAGCCTACTCACTAATCAGCCTTGAGCACCCCTTTGCCTTCAGGATCAAACACTTTGAATGCATTGAGAATGGTCTCCTCGGGGTCTGCCCCTGAAACAGAAAACGGTTGAAACGTCCAGGAGCAGCTGGGAACCTGTGGTCCCCCAGGACAAGTCCCTAGTCCCCCCAGGATGGGGGACCAGAGCAAGGCTGTTTTGTTGGAGGAAAGATCCTGCCTTCCTCTGAGCATTGAGCCTTGATATTTCGAAAGAGTGGGCCAAGAATCCAGTTATTTCTGAGCAAACCCAAGGTCAAACGTGGATCTAGATTTAGACAGATTGAGATTTGAATCCTGACTCCACCTGTTAGCTGTGTGGCCACAGGCAAATGACTTTCTGTCTCTGAGCCTTGGTTTGCCATCTGTAGATGGGATGAGAATAGACCCCACCTCCTGGATGCTGTTAAATGAGGTGATGCATGCAAACGAAGTGCTACCATGAGATCAGGCTCGGATACACCTTGGAGCAATGTTAACTGCTATTTTTATTCTCCCCGCCCCAAAAGGTGAAGACATAAAGACAGAGAGAGAGAGAGAGAGAGAGAGAGAGAGAGAGAGAGATGCACATGAGCTTACCCTTCAGTTTCTCCCCAAACATCGTTAGGAACACCGTAAAGTTAATGGGACCTGGAGCTTCCTTTATCATGTCATCGATTTCCTCATTTTTCACATTCACACGCCCTAGGGCAGGAAACACACACTCAGGGCCTCCGAGCTGGTACAGAAACAGCTCTTAGGACACTGGGATTTGCTCTTGTAATTTCACTTCAGGGAATCCAGTCTAGGAATAATCAGAGACGGAGTAAATGGGCCAAAGATTCACGGGAGAAGATGTTCTTGACAGTGTTATTTATAATAGCCAGACAACTGGAAGCAGCCCAAACATCCGATGTGGGAGGGGTTAGTTATTTTTAAAACAGTATCTTCAGAATCTAGAACACTTTATACAGATATTTAAATATTTTACTCGAATGAGAAATGCTCATATACATTAGCTCTCCTAGCCGGAGGTGGGAGAGACAGATCAGAATCACTGGAGGGCACTTGTTCAAGTTATCCCCACTATACCACTATTCTGCTATACCTGCTCTAGCCCTTGCCACAAGCCCATATAGGACAGGATCTTTTTGAAAATTAGAAAAAGACAACCCTTCTTAAGATAATTTCTGTTTTAAATACAAAAATCTACAGCGGCTACAAATATGAATAGTACTCTGTAGTACTGGGCAGCGCGTGACCTGTGCTGTTGTTCACGGTGTCCCTGAGTCCTGGTGGCACTAGGGCGGTGGTGAGTGGTGGCAGGTTAGATGTGTGTATTTTGAAAAAGCTCCTCACACTCATGCCCACACCGTCGACATGTTAAATTTTAAAAAGCTAAATATAAAATAGAATGATTCCAATTATTTAAAAAAACAGAACCCCACCACCCAGATATATCTAGGAAGACCCTAGAGGCTGAAATGTTAGCATGGAATGTGGCCTAATAGGTAATGTTTATACTTTTCTAAATTTTCCAAGTTTCCTATTGTGAGCTGGCATTGCATTCAAAATTACACACACACACACGAAAGTTATTTTAAAAGAAAAATAAAAGATATGTGAAGACGAAGATTAAACCCTTCTTTCCTATCCTCTGAAATTTGTCTTAAAGGCCAGTTGTGGTTGAGCTGTTTCTCTGGAAAATGACAAGCTCTTCACCTTTGCAGGGGTCCCACCACCCGCCCCTTGTGGGCATGGGATGAGGAGGACCCTCCTGCGGCCTGGAGGGCATGGTGACTTACCAAGAGCAGCAAAGGTATCCCGGAGATCGTTCTTGTCGATGAAGCCATCCCTATTCTGGTCCATGATGGTGAAGGCCTGTGACAGGGAGGTGGTTGGCTAGTCAGCCCAGGAGAAACTGGGCAGCAGGAGGGGAGTAGCCCAAGAAGCTGGGCCACAGGCTGTGGGAAGTGGGTTTCTGGGATTATCAAGGAGCATCGAAGGACACAACATCCAGAGCCAAAGATTTAAAGCAGTCTGGCAGCTCCTCGAAATGCTAGGCATAGAGTTACCATATGATTCAGCAGTTCCTCCGCTAGGTATCTAGTCAAGAGAATTAAAACATCTGTCCACACAAAACCCGAATACGAACGTCCATGGCAGCACGATTCATTATAGCCCAAACTGGGACCAGCCCACATGTCTGTCAACAGACGGATGAATAAACAACATGTGGTCTAGTCATACAATGGAATGTTATTCAGCCATAAAAAGGAAGGAAATAATGACACATGCTACAACATAGGTGAGCCCTGAAACATGATGCTAAGTGAAAGAAGCCAGACACAAAAGGCCACGTGTTCTGTGATTCTTTCTCTATAAAATGTCCAGAATAGGCAAATCCATAGAGACAGAAAATAGATCAGTGGTTGCCAGGGGCTGGGGGAGGAGGGAAGTGGGGAGTGGCAGCTAGCGGGTATGAGCTTTCCTTTTGGGGGGATAAAAATGTTCTAAAATTAGATGGGGATGATGGTTGCAAAATTCTGTGACTATACTAAACACCCACTGAATTGTACAGTTACTTTAAAATGGTGAGTTTATGGTTTGTGAACTACCTTTATAAAGCCGTTATTGAAAAAAGTCAAAAACTGGGGTCTCACCTGCCCCTCAGACTCACAAGCCACATTATCTATAAAACGGGGCTGGTAATCTTTGCCCATTAGCTGGCAGGGAGACTCCAAGAGCTTTGTAAAAGCCCAGGTATTTTACAAATGATGTGTCATCTCTTCGTTTTTTGAGTTCTTCATTGCAGCTGGTTCCTGAAGGTATTTGCAGCCCCTGCCCACACCCCCAGCAGCTGATCTCATTCCAGAAGCCGGGACAGGGTGAGGGAGAAGGGGTGGTGTACTTTTCTGTCTGGAAGGTGACTATTTCAAGTTCAGATATGACATTTCATCCCAGGAATTCCTCTTTCCCTGGTGGCCTATGGGACATGGCATTCCTGTGATCTGAATGTTAATGGGGACAAAAGGCACAAGTGTTCATGTCCCATTTGGAAACCCCAGTGGGTTCCCCTTTGATATAAAACGCACTGGCCTCTCTAGCATAGCTTTAGCATATTTTCCTCTGAGGGGGCAGGTGGGAGTGTGGATGACCCAGTGAGAGCCATTATGACTGCTGGAAAAAATATTCAGTCTGTCCTTCTAAGCCTCCCGGCAGTGGCTTAATTTTGCCTCTCTGGTCCTTAGGTTTGTTTAATAAGGCACAGTCCCATAGAATGTGATAGAGTTTCATACCCAGCTGGTATTCAACAGTCAAAGACTGTAAAATTTAAAATCCAAGAGATACTGCTTTTCATCTCTCAGATAGGCAAAAATAATATTTTAGATAGTTAATGCCTCTTGGAGATGTGGAGGATGAAGACATCTAAGCAAGAGGTCCCTGCAGAGAATGCAGAAAGAGAGGACTGTGCTCCCTCACGGCCGAGGGTCTCCATCCTGGCCAAGGACTCAGTGCTGCACCTACCTCCTTAAATTCCTGGATCTGGGTCTGTTCGAACATGGTGAACACGTTGGAATTGGCGCCTTCTGCTCTCTTCTTGGCTTTCTTGGGTGCCTGGGGGACAAAAACGACAGCGATGGAGAGTCGGAAGCTGGAAATTAGAAAACTAGGCCAGGCCCTATCTCTGGTGAGCCTCAGCTGCTCATCTGTGGAATGGGGATATGGTGCCCACACTCGTCTCAAAACTGTGACGCTGGCAGGATAAAAGGACACTAAATGACATTTCTCTAAGGCCCCCTGGTTCTGGTGGATCGTGAGAAATTGTGGATCCTGCAGCAGCTCTTTTTAAAAACTGGAAGAGGTGGAGCTGTGTCTCTGGGGATGGAGGCCACGCTTCCGGATCAGCCCTGGCAGAGTCCAGCCACTTTTGTTCTGATGCATTTCACAAAAAGTTCCACAATGCACAGGAGGAAAATTGATTGGAGGGGGAAAAAAATTCAGGCTCACTAAAGCATGAGGAATGCCGAGATGAAATGACACTTTTTCAGGGTGTTAAAACCTAACCGCTCCCCCCACCCCACAATTCTGTCTTGATCCAAATGGCAGCGAAATCTTTCTAAATGGTCTGGCCGTACCCCATGCAAACAGTACAGGGAGCGAGTCAACATTCCACCCCCCATTCTCTCCGGCTTTAAATAGTTACAGCAGACGGTTACCCACTGTATGGATGTTATTTCATTCAACTCTCAGAACTACTCTGTCAAGTAGATGCTGTTCTTACCGTCACCATTCTACTGCGGAGACAACTGAGGCTCAGACAGGTCGGGTCCCTTGCCCAAGGTCACACAGTCACAAAAAAAGCAGAGCTGGAGTTGAACTTGGACCGTCTGACTCCAGAGTCTGTCTGCGCCCCTTAACCACACTCCTATGCTGACCCTAATTTGGGGGCTTCCTGCTTTGGGAGGGGGACACCTCACCAAACAATACATGGAGAAAGGTTTTAATTTTGCAAGTTCAAAAGGTGAATACAAAAAGATCTTTTCCCCAGCTGCCTGAACAAGAGACGAGAATTACAATTTGATCCTTAAAAGCATTCAATCCCATTTTGCAAGCCCTGGGAGTTATCGATTCCTCGAGAGGTCAGTAGACGAGCCATAAAAAAGCCAACTCTCTTATTTTGTTTTTGCAAGTCCCGGGAGCTGCTGTTATTTGTGGCTTATCAGGGCATTGATTGGGGTTCCTCTGTGTGCACACAGCGAGCAGCACTTTCTTCACCAGAACCTGGGGTCCTCAAAAGCCGCCTCCCCCCTGCTGCCTTTGCTCTGGTCCTTTGCTTGTAGGTGGTGTCCCCTTCTAGCCCACCCGGCATCAACTCACCTCGCAGAGCCCTCGATACTCACCATGGTGAATAGGACGCAGTACTGGTTCCTCAGGAAAATCCCACAGGCTGCCCACTCTCCTCAGCCGGAACAATAAATACTTCCTCCCCGTGTTTAAAAATAACCCCATGACCACTTTTGGCAGTAGTAGGTGAGGTAGGCACCACCTAAGGCCCCCCCACCCCATGCCGTTCTTCTGAAGTCAGGGCAGTTCACCCGCCTCCTAGTGACACTTGAGACCCACAAAGGCATTCAAGGTTAAAAAGACAGGCGGCTGGGTCACGGAGAGAGATGCTGCACACTTTCTGCAGTGCTTGGGCAGGCGACACTTGTGCTTGTCAATTTTGAGAGA
>NW_011888804.1:2276941-2293761 GCF_000151845.1 Pteropus vampyrus
AATGCACAGGAGGAAAATTGATTGGAGGGGGAAAAAAATTCAGGCTCACTAAAGCATGAGGAATGCCGAGATGAAATGACACTTTTTCAGGGTGTTAAAACCTAACCGCTCCCCCCACCCCACAATTCTGTCTTGATCCAAATGGCAGCGAAATCTTTCTAAATGGTCTGGCCGTACCCCATGCAAACAGTACAGGGAGCGAGTCAACATTCCACCCCCCATTCTCTCCGGCTTTAAATAGTTACAGCAGACGGTTACCCACTGTATGGATGTTATTTCATTCAACTCTCAGAACTACTCTGTCAAGTAGATGCTGTTCTTACCGTCACCATTCTACTGCGGAGACAACTGAGGCTCAGACAGGTCGGGTCCCTTGCCCAAGGTCACACAGTCACAAAAAAAGCAGAGCTGGAGTTGAACTTGGACCGTCTGACTCCAGAGTCTGTCTGCGCCCCTTAACCACACTCCTATGCTGACCCTAATTTGGGGGCTTCCTGCTTTGGGAGGGGGACACCTCACCAAACAATACATGGAGAAAGGTTTTAATTTTGCAAGTTCAAAAGGTGAATACAAAAAGATCTTTTCCCCAGCTGCCTGAACAAGAGACGAGAATTACAATTTGATCCTTAAAAGCATTCAATCCCATTTTGCAAGCCCTGGGAGTTATCGATTCCTCGAGAGGTCAGTAGACGAGCCATAAAAAAGCCAACTCTCTTATTTTGTTTTTGCAAGTCCCGGGAGCTGCTGTTATTTGTGGCTTATCAGGGCATTGATTGGGGTTCCTCTGTGTGCACACAGCGAGCAGCACTTTCTTCACCAGAACCTGGGGTCCTCAAAAGCCGCCTCCCCCCTGCTGCCTTTGCTCTGGTCCTTTGCTTGTAGGTGGTGTCCCCTTCTAGCCCACCCGGCATCAACTCACCTCGCAGAGCCCTCGATACTCACCATGGTGAATAGGACGCAGTACTGGTTCCTCAGGAAAATCCCACAGGCTGCCCACTCTCCTCAGCCGGAACAATAAATACTTCCTCCCTGTGTTTAAAAATAACCCCATGACCACTTTTGGCAGTAGTAGGTGAGGTAGGCACCACCTAAGGCCCCCCCACCCCATGCCGTTCTTCTGAAGTCAGGGCAGTTCACCCGCCTCCTAGTGACACTTGAGACCCACAAAGGCATTCAAGGTTAAAAAGACAGGCGGCTGGGTCACGGAGAGAGATGCTGCACACTTTCTGCAGTGCTTGGGCAGGCGACACTTGTGCTTGTCAATTTTGAGAGACAGAATGGTGGGGAGAGGAGACTTAAAATTCTCTAACAATATCAGGCACAGGGCGACCTCAGGGCCTTTGCACTTGCAGTGTCTTCTGCCTGGAATGCTTTCCCATCAGACATCTACAAGGCTCCCGCCCTCGTTTCTTCAGACCTATGCTCAAATGTCACCTCGGTGAGACCTCTCCACCACTCTTTTTAAAACAGCCCTTGACTACCTGCCCTCCGGATCCCTTTCTCTGTTTTTCTTCAAAGCATTTATCACTCCCTAACACACTGTGGAATTCACTTCTTTTCTTCAGCGTCAGTGGACAGTGCTGCCAGGAGCACTCTCTCCTTGGCTCCTAGCTCATGACTGGCACAGAGCAGCTGCTCAGCAAATACTTGTTGGTTGACTGAAGAAATAACTCACTTACAGAGCACTTGGTCTGTGCCAGGCACCGTGTACAAACGTTTCATGCTCATATTGAATTTTCCATCCACCCTGTGGAGTGGGGACCACCTTATCCTCTATGTTCCCATTTCGCAGATGAAGAAACTGAGGCTAATAGAGGAAGTGAGCCTCCCGGGGTCATGCAGTGATGGAGCTGGGAGTGGATCCCAGGCCCATTTGCTCCCAGAGTCCAGGTGCTAAAGGGCCTCGGAAAAGGCACCTTGCTCTCTGAACGTGAGACTTTTTAATTATTACTCTCTCCCAAGATGGCTTTTCTCCTGTGTAAAGACAGGTGCCAGGGACGGGTGGGAGCCATCTCATAGGGTCTCAGGGGGCCTCTCTGAACAGAGACTAGGGAAGAGTGCTCCTGGCAGCAGAGGCCTCAAAGGAGGGTGAATTGGGGGCCTATAGGAGCAGAAAGAGCTGAGTGAGTGAGGGGTTTCGAGGCACAAGGTGAGGCCAGCGAGGTGGGCAGGGCGGATCACGAGGTACGGCCTTGGAACTTCATTCCAGCAGCAAGGGGTGGGGGCATAGGGAGTTCCAAGCAGGACCCTTTGTCTAACCAGCCCCTGGACAGCCCCCAGAAAGAGACCCTATTAACCAGATCAAGCCACAGATATGTTCTCAGTTGCTCTGATGTGCTGGGACCTGCTGGGGATGTTGGAAAAAACTGGCAAGATCTTGAGTGGACAAACTAATAACAACAACGCAGACTTCCCCTCCTTGCCAAGGGCCTGAGTGGGGATTGCTGGAACATTTCTATTCGACCTTCAGCAGTTTGAGGCAGGGGAGTGAAGTGAATTAGCCCTCAGGCTGGGCAGTCCCTCTCTGAACATGTAAAGCGGGAATGATAAAAAGACCTTCCTCATGAGGTTTCCAGAGGGTGACAGGAGATGAGGCCCAGTCAGGTCCTCAGTAAATGCAGCCATCCCTCACGTCCCTTTCTCAACTGAAAAAAAAATTCAATTTGGGGGCACAAACTCAAGAACCATTTAATGCCATGACAAAAAAAAAAATTAAAAAAAGATGTGGGATTTTTCACTCTCTCTAGTCACACATGGGTTAGAACTACCCAGAAGCACCTTCTAACAGAAGCTTTACTAACAAAAAAATGTGTTTTCCTGTGCGTGCACAGGTCCGTGTACACCTGCACTCAAGTGGGCATATGCGGTGCGCACATATACGTGCACACGCACACGCATACACAGATAAAACACCCACACACTTATGGACACTCATGCACATATTGGCACACACACCCACACACACTCATATGCACATGCACAAGCACAAGCACACATAGGTCGAGAAGAGCTTTTCTGGCCAAGATTCTCTGATAACGCCAAAATAAATGTTTTCCTAGCTAATAAGCACATCATGGATTTTCATTTAAGCGTTTGTGTGAACAGTCAGGAGCTATAAATGGCCAAGCGAAAAGGTTGCTGCAGCCACAGGAGATGTCGTGGGGGAAGAGAACCCCTAGTTCTGGGGTTAGGATGGGCTCAAGCCCCCCAGAGGCGAATGGGGTGTATAGGTATGTCCCTCAAGGGCACCCGTAGAGCTAGGCCCTCCTCTGAGGACATAATTTATTCGACTAGGCCTTTGGGAGGGGCGCTAGAAGGGGGCTTATGGTTCAGTAGGGAGAGGTGTGGGGCTTCAAATAGGACACTAAACCTCTCAGGGCCTCAGTTCCCTTATCTGGGAAAGAGAGACCATTATAGTACATACCCCTTTTAAGGCTGTGGGGAGGATTAAGTGAGATTATGTGTGTCAGGGGGATTCTGGGAACATAGTGGCCTGAATAGGGCCTGGGGCCACATGGTAGCCAGGGCTTGGGGCCCATAGGATATGAATTAGGCCTTGGGCTCTGATGAGAGAACTGGAGACCCAGAGGCTCCCCCTTGCCAATGGGTTGGGTCACCACGGGGAGCTCCCGCCATCCCCAGAGCGCTGGGACAAAGTCCCGTGAGTGGAGAATCTGAGGTGAGGAGAGGGAAAAATGTTAGTGCTTATAGATGTTCACTGCTCTAACCAAGAATGAGTTTGACCCCAAATTCAAAGGACATTAATTACTTATTTATTGGAGCCCTACTATGTGTAGAGCCCTGTTCTAAGGGCCTGATGAACCTCAGTAAAGCTTCACTCAGGTAAGGGGAGACACGCATAATAAGCTTCGATTTGAGAAAAGTAGTAATTTATGTTTAACTAATATGGCACAATAATCTATTTTGAAAATGTAGCAGTGTATTAATTTGATTACTTTTTAAATCCCAAGTATTGGATTACTACACAAAACAGAACTAAAGCAAATAAAACTTAGGGACATGCACATGAAACCCCCAAAATGACTTCCTGATTTCTGAACTAAAACAAATTAGACGAATTGCCAAAAAGGATGGTCCCTGTTGCAAACCAAAGAATGGCCTGAAAGATGATGTGCGGGGAATACCTCAGAACAGAATCACGAAGAAACATTCCAGAAGGAGAGGCAGAAAGTGAGCAAGTACAGTTTACCCTTGAACGACGTGGGCGTCACATCTGCAGATTCGACAAACCGCAGATCGAGAACAGCATTTTCCCCATCCGCGGTTGCGAATCTGTGGTTGTGAATGCGAAAATAGCGTTCTGGCTCCCTCGGTTGAATCCCCGGATGCGGAACCCGCGGATAAGGAGGGCTGGCTGTAGAATGTGAGGGAAGAAACCCACGTGTAAGTGGGCCCGCCCAGTGCCCACCCAGTGGCGTTCAAGGGTCCACTGTCATGCAAGAAGGTTTTCTTCAGCTGGGACGAGAACAAGATCCGTGGATGGAAAGGACTTTCACGCTGCAGGGATGAGGAAGAAACACACACCCCACCGAGAAAGCTTGGTGAAATTCACGAACTCCGAGGATGAAGAGAAAACCTGACGTACTCCCCAGGCAGGAAGAACATCGCTCCAGGGGAGAAACTCTAACTGGCACCCGACTCTCCCTTGGGAACCCGGAAGCAAGGAGGCAGGAAACCAAGGGCCGCAGCCCGCAAGGTGCCCGTCACCCGCCAGAGTGAGGACAGACAGGACGAAGGTTTGCTTTTGATTCTCCTCAGAAACGCCTACTGTGACCGATGAGGGTTTTGGACTCCGAGGAGCCAAGGTGTGAGGCCCGACAGCTCTGTGTGGCCTTACACAGGTTTCTTTTCTCTGAGCCTCAGTTTCCTCATCTGTAAAATGGAGATAATTGCACTCACCTCATAGGGTTGTCAGGAGGATGGAATCGGATAATACATCGTGAGCATGGGATGTCAGCCCCTGTGTTTTGGGGTGCTTGGCGGTTAGACCCTGGGAACCCCCCACTTGGGACCAGGGAGTTTCTAACATTTCCCAGGCCCGGAAAACATGGTCTATCCAGGTGGAGGGGAATCCTTGAATGGGGACAGTCCTCTTTCCACCCACCATTTGGAGCCGGCCATGCAGCTTCTCAGGGTCAGTACCTGCATTTGAACTTGGATCCAACGCCTTAGCCTGAGGCGATGTGTTCTCAGGGGATGGAAGGAGGGCTTGGAATGAGAGGAGCCAGGTAAGGGACGTTTGCATTTCTATAAGCCGTCGATTCCTACTTTGCAGATCACTGCTCCTGATAATTTTCTAAAGTAAACGGTAACATTTTAAATCTCAAAATGTCATGCGGATAAACCTGCAGAAGGAATCTGTGCTGTTAGGCCAATGGGAAGTGGTTCCTGGGATGGGCCATTAGGGGTGCGGTTGCCAGGTTTAGCTAAATATATATGCTGTATATAGAATGCCAGTAAAATCAGAATTTGAGGTAATGAGTAATTGGGGTTCTTTCCGGGTGCTTGGAGGGTTCTGCGTCTTGATCTGGGTGCTATAGACGTGTTATGTTTGGGAAGATTCATCGAGCTGCACTTTTACGATCTGTGCCTTTCTCTGTCTGCATGTCACGTGTCCATAAAAAGTTAAATTAATATAATGTGAATGAATACATCCTTACTATTAAACAGTTAGAAGTGTTCTAGAAATATTTTGACTGAGAGACTTCCTTTCTATCCCTTTGGCCAAATCCTTTCCAGAGGGAACCAGTGTTTGTGGTTTGGTGTGAAGTCTTTCAGATTAGAGTTTTCATTCATTGTGCTTTTGGTTTTTTTTAATTGAGTTACACCTGCAGTAAAGTGCACATTTCTTAAGTGCCCAGTGCGATGAGTTTTTACATATGTATGTACCGTGTCACCACCCCCCAAATCGAGACATAAGACATTCCAGCTCCCAGAACTTTCCCTAGTACCCTGTCCCTGTCATCACCCTCCAGAGTAACCATTTTTTTGGCCTCTAGCACCGTAGGTTAGTTTTGCTATTCTGGAACATCATAAAATTCCTTCCAGACTTTTTTTTTAAATAAAATTTTAATTTTAGAATTTACAGAAAAGTTGCAGAGTTCCCATAGACCCCTCACCCATTCCACCTAATATTAGCATCTCACGTTACTGTGGGACGTTGGTCAAAACTAAGAAACAGACACTGGTACATTACTGTTGATGAAACTCCAGACTCTTTCTGGATTGCACTGGTTTTTCCACTGTTGCCCTTGTTTCTGGTCCAGGATTTATTCCGGGATACCACGTTGCATTTCCCAACTCCTCTCACACCCCCTCACATGCACACACAAATATACATTTTTTTTCACGTTACCATCATACCACACACATACACACATGCACGTATAAATACACTTTTTCACATTGATGGCACATTTCACATCCCCCTGGCCACCTGGGCCTCTCTACTCTACAATGTGCCTATAGTCCTTTCCAGAAGTCCCTGGCCCTCACCTCACTGATGAGGATGGGATGTGTGTCCTCTCATCCGTAGGCGAACGAGAGGCTGGTGGCAGAGCCAGGTCACACAGTGGGCACACTGAATATACGCTTTGAGCACGAGTTGAGCAGGAGTGCCAAGAACGAGACAAAAACCCAACGACGAACTTTTTTTCGGAAAGGAGTAGATGTATTTTAAAAAAGGATTAAAATAATCACCGTGGGGCAACTGGGACATTGCGGGATGTTCTTCCTCCAGTTTGGCTGTTTCGAGCTGTTATCTTTCATTTCATGTAAGGAGGTGGGAGTCATTTCATGAAAAGAAAAATGCATCTTTTCATTTTTTGGGTCTTTTAGAGGTTTTAATGCAGCCCCAGCTGGGAGCATTTAAAAAATTCCTTTCCTTTGCAGCCACTTTTTCTTCTTTAGCTCCCTGAATTCAAGTCTAAGCCATTGTATCCTACCTTGTAAGGTAAAAAGGAACCCCTTCTCTATATGGTTGTTTTATAAAACGCTTCAGCAGGTCAAATGAGATCATATATTAATATCGGTGAATTTAAAGTTAATCTAGCAACATATTTATATTTAGGACGGAGCCTGGCACAGAGAAGTGCCGTAGAAGTGCTCACTGGGAAACCATGGGGAAGCGACTGGCTTAGCGAGTCAATTTGCTTTGGGGTGTAATACCCCTTTAAGGGGCGGTGGTGAGGTCAGCTGTCTCCAGATAGAACAAAGGCATACCAGCCCCTGCCAGCCCAAAGTGGGGTGGCTGATAGACTCTGTCATAAGTGATAGTGCCTATCTCCTTGTGTCAGGGCCCCCAGGCGTCAACGAGCATAGCCAAGTGGGAAAGGCGGCTCCTGCAGTAAGTCAGACCCGGGTGGACCAGGCCTTGTGCCCAGTGGAGGTGGGACAGCCACACGGATGGGGGGCATCCAGTGTGTATCGAATGCAGCTTGGGCAAGCAATGTCCTCAGACCGTGCCTTGGTTTCCTCATCCATGAACTGGGTACATTTGCGGTCCTTCAAAGCGTTCTCGTGAGAGCTGAATAAGTTAACTAATACTTGTAAAGTGCTAGGACACTGTTGGGCACACAGTGAGTGTTCATAAATGTCACCTCTTATTCCAGAGTGCTGGCTCTCACCCATGTCCAGGAAGATGAGGGTAAAGGGGATAACATCTTTGAATGTGAATTCATTTTCTCTCCTCTCCTTTTCCCAGACACTTTCTTTTTAATGACTCCACCGCTCTCTTGGGTACCCAGACCAAGATCCTCAGTCATCTTGAGTCTGCCTCACAGGCGACAGAGTCTATCTATTTTGCCTCTAAAATATGTTGCAAATCCATTTCCCCCAGTCCTGCTGGGGATCTGGCCTATTGTTGGAGGTCTTGATTGGTTCGGGGCCTCTCCTCTCGTGCCTTTCCCCCACTCCCACTCCAAATACTTTCCCCCACACCCAGCTCTGATGATGACGCACACGTGTCCCAGAACACTCCATGGCTTCTACTGCCGCAGAAAATCTCCTCCTAGGCTTGACAGTGAAGACCTTTTGCCACTTGACCCTGACCTACCAGAATGGTGCAGTGATTGAAAGCTAGGTTCCAGGTCAGCCCCTCCACTGCCTTGACTGTGGGGCCCTAGACCAAGTGACTTAACCACCCTATACCTCAGATTCCTTACTTGACAAATGGAAGAAACAAAGTGCTGACCTTAGGAGATTGTTTTTAAGGTAAATCTAGATAATCGTGATGCTAATGATAGCAGCTAACATTTATTGCGCGCTTACTCTGCCAGGCACTGTTCCAAGTGCCCTCCGCATGGTAAATCACGCAATGCATGTAAATGGCTTTGTGCAGTGCCAGGCACAGAGCACGTGAGTTCACATGGGTGCGTGTGTGGTTATTATCGGTTACCTTTCCACCTTCATTTCCTACTCCAGCCCCACCTCACCCTCTGGGTCCCTCACACAGAGTTCTTAGGGGACGATGCTCTGTGACACTTGTTGGATACATTTCACTCACAGAGTTGTTCCTACTTTCAGTGATAGCTTCACAGTGGAGGACGGACACACACCAGCTGGCTGAGTATGAGCTGGCATGAGCTGGGTCCCGGAGGGGATATTAAAGCTTGTGCTGGATCCTTGGGGATAGGGAATGAGGACCGGGGAAAGCAGGCCTGCCCGTCACAGCCACCATCCAGCCATTTGCGAGCTCGCCAAACCGAGGGCCCCAAATAAATCAAATCATCGCTGTCTCACTGTGCTGAGTGCTTTGCCTATCATCTTATTTCGTCCTCACAAATACACCATAGGAAGGTACTAATATTAGACCCATTTACAGACGAGGAGGAAACTGAGGCTCAGAGAAGGGCAGTCACTCTGCGGGGCCCCACTGCCAGGGCCTGTCAGACTCCATCTCTGCTTTTCCTTGCCCTGGTATTTAGGGCTTGGGGTTCGGGACCCCAGCTCTCCCCACTCCCAGGGAGCCCAGAGGTCGGATCAAGCCCTAGGCAAGCAGACAACCCTTTGGTGGCTTTTTCTCTCCTGGTATTTTTAGCCCTTGGTCATCTGCCTTGCCTGTGTGGGGACAGAAGCACCCAGACAATTCCATTTTTACTGGTGCCCTTCAGATACCCGCCTGTCCACCGCCACCCCCACCCGCTCCTGCAGGCTCAGCTGCCTTGGTGGCGTGCCTGGCATTCTGGGGCCATTGTTCCTCCCGGTAAGGCCTGAGCCCAGCAACAGCTGCTGCCCTGACCTCCCCCCACCAGTTTTTCCGCACTCTCCTCCACCCGCTTGTTGGAGCCTCTTCGCTGAGACTGTGGCACTATGACAGCCGAACCTGTCACTGATGCCCTGCTCTGGGGCTGAGGGAGGCCGTGCTCGCAGCTCATTAGTCACCCGACCCGAGGTTCTCAGGTGAAGGACCTTTCAGCAAGTTTTCAGCTGACACGCCGCGTTGCAAGGCCCCTTCCTGGCATGGACATGGGTGTTCATGGGACCCTGATTCCAGAGTGGGAGTCACAGCCTCAGATCTACCCACATTTTGGGCCAGAGCATTTTTCGTTACGGGGCAGGGGGTTGTCCTGCACCTTTAGGACACTGAGCAGCATCCCCGGCTTCCACGCAGCGAATGCCAGTATCAACCCCTCCACCTCAAATATGTCACCAGATATTGCCAGCTGGCCTCTCGGGGGAGAAATTATCCCCACTCGAGAACTGCTGACCTAGAGAATTATTACCGTGATGGAAGAAACGGGTTCTCTGCCAGTAAAAGGTCTGAGATGGTTTAGAGGCAGTGAAGTCCACTGGCCGCCCTTGGCTTTCCTGTGGATGTCTCCTGGGAAGCAGGGAAATTTGGAGTAAGGTCTGGGATAGAATGACACCTCTGCCAATTGCTAGCTGGACAGTGGAGGGCAAGTGGCTTTTCTTTGTCGAACCTCCGTTTTCTCATCGGTGGAATGGGTTGGGTGAGAAAACCAACTGCGTGGAGAAGCTGTGAGGCCGAATTGAGATAACGTTGAATAAAATGCAGCTTTGTCTTTGCCTTTCGCAGTCTTCATAAATCCTGTTTCTTAGGGTAATCTATGCCCACCCTTGGGTAGAAAGTCAAGACTTTTCTGCTTGTGCCTTTTCTGTTCACTCTTAGGTAAAAAGACAGCCTTGTGGCCTTCAGAATTTAGAATGCGCAGCCTCAAATGATAACTAAAATTCAAAACTTCTCCCCGGAATTCCTGTCGATTCTGTGTCCTCCCTCAGCACAGGCCTGCAGTGAGCACACAGCTGTCCCAGTCACATTCCTGTGACTACTCACCTGAATGACTCCTACAGCCTCCCACGGGTCTCCCTGTTTCCTGTCCTTGGCCTTCAAGAGCCCACCGGCATATGGCAGCCAGAGAGACCTTTTCAAAGTCAGTTGTCACCACCCGAACTTTTAAATGGTTGCCCACTTTCTTAGGATAAAGACTCTTCTGTCTGTCTTGATCTAGGTCAGAGTTTCTCAATGTCACCATGCATGGTCCTAGAACTTTCTTTTTGTCTCAGGTCTCAGAGGACACCAACAAAGGAGGAGTAGCAAATACATGGCACATGGCACGCATGCACCACTTCCTAATCCAGCGCCCGTGGCAGACATTGGCGATCAGTCACAGCACTCTCTCTTACTGAGCCGTGGTGGCCAGCTCAGTTGGATTTGGCAGGGAAGATGAGCTGACATCTTTGGCCTCTCCAGCCTGGTTGGGGGTGGGGGATAGAGGGCGAGGTCATTAGAGATAATTGACATTCAGGGCCAGATAATTCTTCTTCGTGGGGGGCTGCATTGGAGGATGTCAAGTGGCATCCTTGGCCTCTTCCCACTAGACACCACCCAGTTGTGACAGTCAAAGATGTCTCCAGACATTGCCACATGTCCCCCAAGGGCATTAAATTGCCCTGTCAGAGAACCCCTGATCTAGTTAACATTCGTTCATTGTTCCCCAACTCCTCAGATGAAGGCCTCCAGCACTGGGCTCCTCCCTCACGTGCCACAGCTGCATTTCACACTTATTCGTCTGATGATTTGATGAGCATCTGACTCCTGCTTGGGCTGTAGCGCCCCAGGGCAGAGACTGTGCCTATCTTGCTCACCATCTTGCCCTAGCACCCAGCACAGTGCCTGGCGCATAGTAGGCACTGAATAAATATTTGTCGAGTGACTGAATGATGCTCTATGCAGCATTCACTGCTTTCTGCCTCATTGTCTTATTAGTCTCTCCTTTCCTCTAGAAGCTTCCAAGACAGAGGCCAGAATTCATCCATCCTTCTAGGACCCATGGTCCTGGCACATAGTAGGTGATCGCTATAGACTTGTTCCATGGAACTGAATTCAAAATAGACTGAGGATGATCCCAGAGTGAGTCCAGAACACACATGAGAAAGGCCTGGACAAACTTCCTAAGCAGTGTCTCTGGGGGCTGATGTCACTTCTCACACCCAATCCTACCTGCCCAAGGCTTCAGGCTGGACCCCCTCTGGTTGACTAAGAGAGCATCAGGGTGACAGCCCTCAGAGGAATCTTCTTGAGTGTGAATGCCCCAATCATGCTAGAGAGGTCAAGGACAACATCAGCTTATCTCCCCTGCCAGCTTCAGTTGGGCATGGCCATCCTGGCTTGATGAGAGTGCTGTGATTGATTAGCAATGTCTTCCATGGGTGCTAGATTAGGGAGTGCTGCATGCATGCCATGTGCCATGTATATGCTATTCCTCCTTTGAGACCTGAGACAAAAAGTTCTAGGGCCACATGTGGTGAGGAGAATAGGAGAGAATTTGAGGGTTGGGACACACAATGGAGCAGTTTGATTTCCCCAGGAAAAGCCAGACAGAAAAAGCCAAGTTTGCCCTCTTCTCCTGGGTGACTTTCAACAAGGGAACAGGAGCCTAAGGGATTAGGGCGGGGTATGTACTCATACCTCTGCATCCTAGCCAGGGGCCAGGACATTTTACAAAGAACAAAAATAGACTGGTGAAATGAGAAAGACAAAGAGTGATGGATCATGGAATCTGCTCTGGAATGAAGGTGTGAGGCCAGCAAGGGCCTCTGAGGTGACTCTGGTTTTACAAGGGGACAGGCCCCAGGGAAGAGAATGGTTCTGCCTGCTACAGTGCCCAGGACTGTGCTCAGAGTAGACGAGTAGGTATTGATACAAACGGAGAAAGCCAGGCTGATCCGCATTCTGAACAGACGGCTGGGACCCCTGGGTCAGTGGGGAGCACTTTGGGTTGCAGGCGATAGAAAACGGTTAGTAGCTGCTTGAAACCAATGCGAGATTATTTTTCTCTCACAACAAGGAGTTTGGTAATAATAGATAGTTCCAGGTTGTTCAGCAGCTGGACGTGGTCAGGGATCCTGGTGTTGTTTCTGTGATTCTGTTGACTTTCCCATCATGCTCCCAAGATGGTGTCCACAGACCCAAGTACCCTGTTGTCACACCTCCACATTCAAGGCAGGAGGCGGGGGTTAAGGGTGGGAGTGGGGCAGGGGTAGTGTTTCTTTGCGTTCACATCTACTTTTTTAAAAAAAATTTACTTTTCAATTATCATTGACATATAATATTATGTTTGTTTCAGGTGTACAGCACAGTGATTAGACATTTATATACCTTACGAAGTGCTCACCCCAATAAATCTAGTACCCATCAGATACCATACATACTTATTATAATATTATTGACTATATTCTCTATGCTGTACTTTACATCTCTGTGACTATTCTTATAACTGTCGGTTTGTACCTCTTAATCACTTTCACCTTTGTCACCCATCCTCCCTAACCCCCTCCCATCTGACAACCATCAGTTTGTTCTCTCTATTGATGAGTTTGTTTGTTTCATTTGTTCAGTTATTTTGTTTGTTAGATCCCACATATAAGTGAAATCATGTGGTATTTGTCTTTCTCTGTCTGACTCATTTCACTGAGCATAATACCCTCTAGGTCTATCCTATTGTTGCAAATGTTAAGCTTTCATTCTTTTTATAGGGCTGAGTAATATTCCATTGTATATATGTACCATTCATCATGTACCTTTATCCATTCATCATTTGATGGGCACCTAGGATGCTTCCCTATCATGGTCATTGTAAATAATGCTGCAGTGAAC
The DNA here is from genome assembly GCF_000151845.1 of Pteropus vampyrus. Classification (NCBI taxonomy): domain Eukaryota; kingdom Metazoa; phylum Chordata; class Mammalia; order Chiroptera; family Pteropodidae; genus Pteropus; species Pteropus vampyrus. The sequence continues at coordinate 2,290,080 of NW_011888804.1, forward strand.
ATAGGGGTGCGTATATCTTTTTGAACTAGTGGTTTGGGTTTCTTCAGATGAATACTCAGAAGTGGAATTGCTGGGTCATATGCTACATCTACTTTTTAATTTTTTGAGGAGCACATCTACTTCTTATCAGGGAGAAAAATACCTTTCCCAGAAGCTCCCAGGAGACTCCCCATACATTTCATTGGCCAGAACAAAGTAAGGTGCCCATGTCTAGACCAAGCCTTGACTACTTTCTTTGAGATCAAAGCCTCTTTGGCTAAATTCTAAACATAATCAAAGTTCTGTTGGCAAGGAAAAAAGATGGCAGACGGATCTGGGGTAGGCTATAAATAGTGTCTACTTGTCTCTCCCCCCACCCACATAGCTAAGGTAATATTTCCCAAAAATGTATAGTGGAATACAAAGTGTTCTATAACCAGAACTTTTTATAGCCAAAGAATTAGTCTGGTTAAATAGGGTCATAGTTTCAGAAGTTCTCAGAGTCTTTAATAATAACAGTTAGCACTGACTATTTGCCAAGCACTGTATCAATTGCTTTATTTCTATCATCTCATTAAATCCTTACAATAACCCTTTGGGACAAGAAAGGGGAAACTAAAGAAGAGGGCAGAGCCAGGATTTGAACTCAGGACTCTGATTCTAGACCACTATGCTATACCGTACTGCAGAGAGCAGACATTTACTAAAATGGACACATCGTTCCTCGCTGGGGAGGTATTTGGCCAAGGCTGAAAGCCTGCACATTTCCTCCCTCCCCCTAGACTTCCCCTGGCTACTGGGAGAAAAATTCAAATTTAAACATCACGTCCTCGAATGGACTTCCCCAAACTGAAGTCTACCCCCGTTACTCTTTTTCATATCACCCTGTTTTTCAGAACACTTACTGCAGTTTTAAATAAGGTATTTGAATTTATTTATGTGTTAAGCATCTGTGTCCCCCACTAGAATATCAACTCCGTGACGGCTGAGAGATATTTATCTTTTTCTCTGCCGTATCCCCGGCACCTAGAACCTGGCCTGGCAGACAGTAACTGTTCAATAAAAATACTGAGCCAGTGAACCAACTCGACTTGGCCAGTCCATTCCCACTTTCTATAACTAAAAGTCTGGGTGAAAAGTCTGAGTGGAAACTGTGTTTGACATTCTTGTGTTGTGGGGCGAGTTGGATAAAAGAACACATGCTAAACACAAAACCCAAGAAAAATTGTGGACTTGAACTGACCCCAGGGAAGCCGGAAATTCCAAGAAGAATCCCCGAGGAGTTGACTCCTCTGACTGAATCGGGACCCCCACATCTGAGAGCCTGAGCCCCGTTTCCTTCTCAGCCCCTCTTCCAGCCTGAAAAGTTCCCCACAGACCTATCTGGTTTCTCGGAGGAAAACATGGAGGCCTCACTCCTGATAACCTTTCCACCTGGTTCCTTTCCGAATTCTCAGGTTTAATCACTTGAAATGTATCTGGGACAACAGCAGAGCACTGCAGTTCTTCAAACTTCCCAGCAGGGGGCGATGCTAGTTTAGGGCTCAGCACCACCGTCCTCTCCAGGCAAATGAAGGGAGCAGATCTGGAAAGGGAGAGGGACATCTTTTCTGCCACCTGCCCCTCACCAGGCCTGCCAGATCCATCTCATCCACACCACATCGGAAAATCAGAAGGGCGAGGACGAAAGTCTTCGTGAAGGAAAATCATTTGCTTGTTTATATTCATTCATTAATTCCTCAGATATTTATTGAGCTTCTTCTATGCTGCAAGCCCTGTTTTAGGTTCTGGGAATCAGCAAGGAAGAAACACAAACATTCTTGCCCTCGTGTCGCTGACTTTCTGACTGGCAGGGGCTGGGGCAAAGGAAATAATAAACAATAAATGTATTAACTAAGCAAATTACATATTAGGTAAGAAGTCGATAAGTTCTTCCATGGACTAAAAGAGGGAACTATACATGGTAAGAGTGAAGAGAGAGCGTGAGAGAGAGGTGTGCGGGGACAATTTTAAATGGAGTGGTGAGGGAGGGCTCCTGGAGAAAGTGGCATTTGAGCAAACTCTTGAAGAAAGTGGAAGATACCTGGGGAGGAATATTCCAGGCAGAGGGAACTGCCAGGACTAAGGCGAGGTAGGAGCGGGCTGTCATGTTTAGTTTTTAGTTTTAAAAAGTACAAAGTAATATCCACTTCTTGTGGGAAAATTAGATGTTGGAAAAGAAAAATATGACTTGTAATTCCTACCTGGAAATAACAACTGTTAATATGTTATGGTCTATTTTTAAGCATTTATGTATACAAATGCACAAATACGTACTATATATATATACACATATATATACACACATATATATATATATACACACTATCTATGTATATTACAAAATAAGGTCATTCCATACATACAGTTTCATAACCACTTACTTGTTTACTAATATAACAGATCATTTGGTGTCAATAAATATTGATCCACATCATTATTTTAACAGCTATAGAATGTCCCATTGTATGGATGTCCCGTATTTTATTCATCCATCTCCCCCTTTTAATGGGCATTTAGGCTTTTTTCTACTTTTCTCAATTATAAATGGTGATGCAGCCCCCATTCTTGTAACATTTTTCATTGTACAAGTATCTGATTCTTTCCTTAGGGTGAGCGTCTATAAGCAGAAATGCTGGACAAAAGATTGTGTGCACTTGAAAAGCTTTTATATGTGAGACCTGTGTGTGTCTTGAAAGGGCCTTTGGGAGGGTTTCAGGGGTACTCTACAGTGGCCCAAGGATGTGCTTCTTGGTACGAAATTGTCTTTTCCAAAGAAAAATACCCTACTGGAAGCCTGTCTCTAGGGGCTGGCCATATGGGTAATTTTTATTTTAATTTTCTTCTTTATGCATTTCTATATTAAATTTTTTATTTTGGGCATGCATTGCTTTTTATATTAATTGTTCTCACAAAAGAAATATGTGCTTTTTATAAAAACCAAACACAAGAGAAGTATGTAAGGAAGAAAGGGAAGGTCCACGTGTCCTCAGAAGCTGCCACACTCTATTTTGTGTGTCCAGCTTTGAGACGCATCCAGCCTCTGTCCACGTGTCTGATTTTACTGACACATCTCTCCTCGCTGCACGCACTCAGTTCCAGCTACCCTGGCCTTCTTGCTGTTCCTCAGACACACCAAGCTCATTTGGCCTCAGGGCCTTTGCACCAGCTGTTCTCGCCGCCTGGAGCCCTTCTCCCACATCTTCACACAGGTGGCTCTTAGTTATCTCTTCTGTCTCAGCCCAGATGTTCCCTCCGGGGAGAGAGGCCTCTCCCGGCCACCCAGAGTGGAGAAGTCCTCCCCTCACTCTATCACGCCACCTCGCTTTACTTTCTTCTTAGCACTTATCGCAATCTGAGTCGATCTTGTTTTGTTTATTTACGTCCTTATTTTCCGTCTCCCCTGTTAGACCAGAAATTCTTTATGGGCAAGCATTTTTGTTGTTCTTGTCTACCGCTTTACAGTGGCTGGTATACAGTAGGTGCTCAATAAACATTTATGAATGCTATTGAATGAATGGACACAAATAAACATGTACATATTTAAAAACCAAAAGGAGAACTCATACAACTCAACAACAGAATGACAGATAACCCAGTGTAAGACTGGGCAAAAGACTTGAATAGACATTTCTCCAAAGAAGATACACAGATGGCCAAAAAG
>NW_011888804.1:2294861-2320117 GCF_000151845.1 Pteropus vampyrus
GGCAGTCCTTCTGCCATTCTAAGCAGTGATGCACGGAACATCTCCAAGCTCTAGTCTGCAGCCTCCTGGAGGGCAGGATGAGAGTGAACAGAGCCAAGAGGGAGCACAGACTCCAGCAGGCCCCCCGCTGTGGTCTCCACATGCCTAGCGCAGCGCTTCCCTAGGGCTTGTTCAGGAGTGGGAACAAAAGGAAGAAAGCCAGAGGAAGGCGCGAGATGGGAGCTGGGTGGCAGAGCAACGACGGAGCAGAACGTGGTCCCAGCGTGGGCTTGAGAGACAGGCCGCCTGGGCTTGAGACCACGCTGCACCACCTCCTAGCTGTGAGATGGCGGGTGGCTCACCTAGCCTCTCATTCCTCGTATGTCAAAAGGGTACAGCCACAGTCCCCACCTCATGGCATTGTGAAGATAAAGGGACCGATTGCAAGTGCGTGGCCTAGGGCGGGGTACGCAGTGGGTTCTCAGGAAGTAGAGGGTGATAGGGTTCCTGTCGGTGTTATTTCTATCTGTGTTGCTGTTTCACCTCCATGAGTAGCTAGAGAGAAGTCCGCTGTACCCATTTTATAGGTAAAGAAGTTGAAGGCAAAGGCCACCAACCAGGTCACATAATCCATAACCCTCATGTGGCAAATAAGAATTCATTTGGGGGTGTTCCCCGGGACCCCCGCCTTAGCTTCTCCTGTGGCGCCTGTCCTTGCCTTTAGGAGTTACCCCAGGTGTTCAGGACGGGAGCTCCCAGCTTTCCCGGGGAGCCAGCATTCCAGCTTCCAAAGGACAGGGTCAGACGCTGCCCAGAGAAGCTTGGCATCTGGAGACACGATTTGACCATTTCTACTCAGGGCGGTCATGTGCCACCAGCTGGAGCACAGAAAGCCGTCAAGCAGATGTTCCAGCAGGAGCCCAGTACCATGGAAAGGCAAGGGGACTGGTGGTGGCCAAGATCCTAGATCCTTGGGATTTGGGACATGTCTGTGAGTGAGCTATGTGGACAAAACGGGGACCCAGGACCCTCCTCCAAGGACACTCCCAGGTGAGGCGACTTTGACCAACACATCTATCTGTAGAGTCTGCTAAGACCTCCACAGATGTTTCACGATGTGTTTTGAGAACCTCAGATAAGAGCGGTGGTGAGATTCATAGCAGCGTCTTTGGTTTCCAGCCATATCTGTGCTTTACTGTAGTTGTGGGGGAAAAAAGGTCTTTCTAAAGTTTTCTGATAGAAGTAATATATGCTCATAGCCAAAAAACGTTAGAAAACGCAGGCAACATAAAGAGGAAAGAATTATCTGGAGCCCCCACCCAGAAATGAGCACGGGTAACATTTCTTCTAGATTTGTAATTCAGACACATGCACTCCCGTCCCCATACTGTACGTATTGCTTCTTTTCTGCATTTTCTTTTACACTTAATATATGTCATGAACACCTCTGCACGTCAATCAATATAGCAGATTGTCATCTCTTTTAAAGGTTGCACAGTAGTCCATAGCTGTACAAGCATTTATTTACAAATCCCCTCTTAATGGACCTCTAGGCTGATTGCAATTTTTGTCTGAATGTAAGACATTCTCTATCACTATCTTTCTATCTTATCTGACTCCTTCTTTAGAATTAACTCGTAGTAGTGCAATTGTGGGATAATGGCACTTTTAAAAGAGATTTGATGCATAGAACCAAACTGCCTTCCAGAAAGATGCTAATTTACACACTCACCAGCAGTATATATTATCCCACACCCTCGCTAAAACTGCGTACTTGAGAGATTGAATATATTTCCAAAAGTGCTTTTTAGCCATTTTTATTTCTCCTCCCCCTTTTCATCTTCATTCTTATATTGCATTGCATGTTTCTGTCATTTTCCCATGTAAAAAAACACAATGTATTTCAGTTATTTTTGCAACTATATTGCAAATATTTTTCCAGTTTTCTGTTTGTCTTTATTGTATGCCATTTTTTGGTGGTAAAATATACATTACATAAAATTCCCCACTGTACCCATTTTAAGTGCACAGCTCAGCGGCATGAAGTACATTCCCAGTGTTGTGTCACCGTCACCTCCATCCAGCTCCAGAACTTTTTCATCTTCCCAAACTGAAACTTTGTGCCTATTAAACATTAATTCCCCATTTCCCCCTTCCCTCAGCCCCTGGCAACTTCTGTTCTTTCTGTCTCTATGAATTTGACTCCTCTAGGGATCTCATATAAGTGGAATAATACAATATTTATCCTTTTGTGACTGGATTATGTCACTTAGCATAACGTTTTCAGGGTTCGTCCATATTGTAGCCTGTGTCAGAATTTTCTTCCTGTTTAGGGCTGGATCATATTCTATTGAATGGATGTACCACCTTTTGTTTATCCATTCATTCATCAGTGAACACCTGAGTTGTTTCTACCTTGTGGCTATTGCAAATAATGTTGCAATGAACCTGGTGTACAGATCCCTGTTTGAGTCCTTGCTTTCCATCCTTTTGTGTATATGCCCAGAATGTGAATGTTCTTAACTTTGCTTTTTAACTTTATGACTCTTATTCACATGCAGAAGCTTTTAAAATTTAAATTATTTATTTATCTTTTCTTACTACTTTGATTCTGGGATCATTTCTATACTATTTAAAAATAATTCTAGGTCAGGGCTCTGTTTATTCACTCCTCTGTAACAAACCACCCAAGCTTAGTGGCTTGGAAAAACGACAATCATTTTGCCTTTAAATCAGCAATTTGGACAGGACTCAGTGGAGTCAGCTTGTCTCTGCTCCCTGGGGCCTCAGCTGAGGCTGATCAACTCAGGTGGGAAGATTCACTTCTAGGATAGATGTGGCTGGCATCTTGGCACTAACTGCTGACTGGAAGCTCAGCCAGAGCACAAGACTGAGGACTTTGCTTTGGCTCCTCTCCATGTGAACCTCTTCAGGGGCTGCTTAGGCTTCCTCACAGTATGGTGGCTGAGTTTCAAGAGTGAGCATCTCAAGAGATCAAGGCTGCCGTGTATAGTAATTTTGTGACTTAGCCTCACAAGTCACACAGCCTCAGAAGTCACACTTTTGTGTACTCAGTTGGTCCAGGCAGTGAGGGCATGAGACATAGATCCCACCTCTTGATGGAGGACTTGCGAAGTTCTAGAAGAGCACATAGGATGGAAATATTGTCTCAGCCATTTTTGGAAAATACAATCTTCCAGATCTGCTCTCTGGCCACCAGAATTCACATCCCTTCCACATGAAAAATACACCCCCCCACCAAGACCTCCCCAAAGTTGCATCACATTACAGGATCAGGCTCAGTATCAAAACCCAGGCTCTTGTTATTGAAATCAGGTCCATGTACAGACAAGGCTTCTCAGATACAATGCCTTGGGTACGGCTCCTTGACTATCTTTCTTCTTGACCTGAAGACCTGTGAACTAAATAGCAAGTTGCCTCTCACACCTGACATAAGGTGGGGGGACAGGCATAGGACAATTGACATAGATACTCCCCATTCAAAGAGGAAGGAAATGGGAGGTAGACAGCAATCACTGGTTCATGGCCATTCTAAATCCAGCTGAACAAATCTTGGCAAGTGTTGCCATTTTCTTGGTTAGGACCCAGTTTTGCTCCCCAGATGTGATTCTGAGCCATCCTTCTTTTTTCCATAAAATATAGCCCATTTGCAGCCAAGGGTTTTCTCAGCTTGCTTCGTACCCATAGAAGTCTGGGGACTCAGACCTCATTTCCTTTTGTGCTGTCTCTGTTCCTTTTAGTTTCAGCTGGCACTGCTTCCACCAGAACAATTCAATTAAAAACTTCGTGGGTTTTCTAGGAATCTTACTGAGGCTCACGCCATTAAAGAAAAGTCAAAATAACAGATCTTTTCAAGATATGCCCTTCTCTACCTTGGGTTCCTATTGAGGCTACAGTGAACGATGCCTTTAAGATTCTTAGAAGCCTTACTGTATGATAGAAAGTACCTGTGTGGCATGGCCTTAGACCCTGGAGGGGCTTTTGTCTACTTGAAAGGTTCTGTAGGGTACTGCGTAGATCCTTCTGGTGTCTTAGCAAAGGAACTTACAGCCCCACCTGGATTTGATATTTGACCTGAGATTCTTCTTTTCTTAACTATTTCCTCCCTTCCTTTCTTCCTCCCTCCTTTCCATCTTTCTTCCCTCCCTCCCTCCCTCCCTCCCTCCCTCCCTTCCTTCCTTCCTTCCTTCCTTCCTTCCTTCCTTCCTTCCTTCCTTCCTATCTTTTTTCCTTTTTTGCTACATCTCTTACCTCTTCTTTTACTAAGTCAAATTTATTGAGGTACAATTTATATATATATATTAAAATTCACTCTTTTTAGGAATACAGTTCTATAAGTTCTAACAAATGTATATTATGTAACTACCACTATAATTTAAGTATACAACATATCTATCACCCCAAAAAGTTCTCTTGTACCCCTTCGTAGTCATTTCTGTTACCTACCCCAGCCCCTGAAATCCTTCTTTTATTTTCTGTCCCTTTTCCAGAATGCCATGTAAGAGGAATCATATATATGGTGATTAGGATTTCATTGCTTGGATAGTCCATAATTTGTTTATTCATTCACCTATTGATAGATATTGGGCTATTACAAATAAAGCTGCTATGGATATTGGTGTACAAGTCCTTGTATGGATATATGTTTCATATTAGTGTCCCATAGTTGCTGTAACAAATTACTGTCAATGTAGTGGCTTAAAACAAATTTATTATTTTATAGTTCTGGGGATCAGAAGTCCATATGGTTTTCACTGGGCTATAATTGAGGTGTCAGCACATTTGCATTCCTTCTGGGGGTTCTAAGGGAGAAGCTGTTTCCTTGTCTCTTCTGTTTTCCAGAAGCCACCTGAATTTTTTCGCTTGTGGCGACTTCCTCCATCTTTAAGGCATCATTGGTCAGTCAGGTCTTCTCAAGTGGCATCACTCTGACACTCTTTTGCTTCTCTGTTTCACTTAGTGATCCTTGTGATCACACTGGGGCACCCAGATAATCCAGGACAATCTCCCCATCTCAAGACCTTTAACTTAATCACATCTGCAGAGTCCCTTTTACCATGTAATGTAATGTGTTTAGGGCATGGGCTTCTTTGTGGCGGGGCAGGGGGGCATGATTCTGCCTCCCACAGCTTCCTTGTCTCTTGGGTAAATACTTAGGAGCAGAATGGATGAATTATATGGCAGTTGTATGTTTAACTTTTAAAGCAAAAGTCAAACTGTTTTCCAGTGTGGTTGTACTATTTTACATTCCCATCGGCACTGTTTGAGAGTTCCCGTTCCTCCTCATCCTCACAAATATTTGAAATGGTCAGTATATTACATTCTAACGGCTGCAGTAACAAATTACCACCAGCTAGGTGGCTTAAAACAATAAAAATGTATATTCTCACAGTTCTGGAGGCCAGAAGTTCAAAATCGAAGCATGAGCAGGGTCAGTTCCTTCTGGAGGCTCTCGGTTTGAAGGCTTCCTTGCTTTTTCCAGTTTGTAGTGGCCCCAGACATTCCTTGGCTTGTAAATGCATCACTCCAAGCTCTGTTTGCCTCTGTGTGTCTCCGTGTCGTCACATGGCCTTCTTACGGACACCAGTCATTGGATCTAGGGCCTACCCTAATCCAGCATGACCTTACTTTAACTAATTGACATCTGCAAAGACCTTATTTCCAAATGAGGTCACATTCTGAGGTTACAGTGGACATGAATTTTTGAGGGACACTCTTCGATCCAGTACATTTAGTTATTTTAATCGGTGTGTAGTGGCGTCTCACTGTGGTTTTAATCTGCATTTCCATAACAACTAGTGATGCAGAACATCCGTTTGGGTACTTATTTTCCATCGGTATATCTTCTTTGGTCAAATGTCTGTTTAAATCTCTTGCCCAGTTTACAAATTGAGTCGTTTATTTTCTTATTACTGAGTTTTGACAGCTTTTTATATATTGTGGATACAAGTTCTTTATCAGATGTATGACTCACAAATATTTTCTTCCAGTCTGTGGCCTATGTTTTCATTCTCTTAACAGTGTTTATTCGAAGAGCAAAAGTTTTAAATTTTGATAAAGTACAGTTTACCGTTTTATGGCTCCTGCTTTTGGTGTTATAGCTGGGTAACCTTTGCTTAATCCAAGGTCACAAAAATTTTTTCTTTCTTTCTAGTTTTATATGTTTACATTTAAGTCTATAAAACATTTTGAGTTAATTTTCTTATATGGGACAAGGTATAGGATGTCTGCTCTCATCGTTTCTGTTCAACACTGTGCTTGAGGTTGTGGCCACTTTGATAAGACAAGGAAAAGAAATAAGAGACATTAGCATTGGAAAAGAAGAAGTAAAGTTTGCAGATGACATGATTATCTATGTAGAAATATCTGATGGAACTTATAAAAGTGCTAATAGAGTTTAGCAAGGTTGCAGGATACAAGATGATTATACAAAAATCAATTGCATTTCTATATGCAGGCAATGAACAACTGGAAAATGGAATTTTAAAAGACAATATGATAGCATCAAAAAGAAGAAATATATAGGAATAAATCTGACAAAAAATGTATAAGACTTGTAGACTGAAAACTACAAACATTGCTGAGGGAAATTAAAGAAGACCTAAATGAATGGAGAGGTATGTTGTTCATGGGTCAGAAGACTCAATATTATTGAGATGTCAATTCTTCTCAAATTGAACTATAGATTCAATGCAATCCTGATCAAAATCCCGGCAGGCTTTTTATAGAAACCAACAAGCTGATTCTAAAATTCAAATGGAAATGCAAAGGACCTCGAATAGTGAAAACAATGTCGGAAAATAATAACAAAGTTGGAGAACTAACACTACCCGATTTCAAGACTTATTATAAAACTACAGTGTTTGAGAGAGCGTGGTGTTGGTGTAAAGATAGACAAATAGATCAATGAAAGAGAATGGAGTCCAGAAATAGATTTAAACATAAATGGACAACTGATATTCAAGAAAAGTGCAAAGGCAATTCAGTGGAGAACAGATAGTCTTTGTCCATTCTAAATTGGGTTGTTTCTTTTATAATAAAATTGAATCTCTTTTTAAAATTGAGTTTCGAGAGTTTTTATCTACTTATCCTAGAAACGAATCCTTCATAAGACTTGTGTTTTGCAAATATTTTCTCCCACTATGTAGCTTCTTGGCTTTTCATTTTCCCAACAGTGTCTTTGAAAGAGCAGAAGAAGTTTTAAATTTTGATGAAGTCTACTTTCTCAGTTTCTTCCTTACGATTTGTGTTTTGGGGTCCTATGTAAATCTTTACTTAACTCCAGTCATGAAGGTTTTCTCCAAAGTCATCTAGAAGTTTTATAGCTTTAGGTTTTACATTTAGGTCTGTGATCCATTTCAAGTTAATGTTTGTATAGAGAGTTAGGTGTGTGTCGAGGGGTTTTTGTTTTGTTTTGCATACAGATGTTTAACTGCTCTAGCATCTTTGTTGAAAAAGATTATCCTTTCTCTATTGAATTGCCTTTGTACCATAGTTGAAAATCGATTGACCATGTATGAGTGGGTCTATTTCTGGATCTCTATTCTGTTCCATTGATCTAGCTGTCTGTCCTTTCACCGACACCGTGCTGTCTGGATTACTGTAGCTTTATATTAGGTCTTGAAATCAGGTAATAAAAGCCCGAAGTCTTTTCTCAGTTGGAGAATTTTGTGCCATCTGGAGAGGCTGAGAATGAGAAACAGTTTTGTTTGTGAGCCCAGCAGGTCCTGGCTCCTTTATGTTTAATAGTTCGTTCTGTAGTCGTCTTTCTCCTTTTCCATTTTATTGTAGGTAGCAAGAAAAGGCCAGATGACTCTCTCAATATTCTGCTCTATCACTGAGTTAATTACATACATTTCTTCTTTTCCACATTACCGTAGGTGACAAACTCTCTGCCAGTGCATAACAAGGTTTCTTTTTCTTCTAGTTTTAAAGAACATTTTTCTTAAGTCCTCACTGACATCCTCCTCAAAGCTCCATAGGCTTTTAGTGACTCCAAGGCCCTGGGAAGGTCTCAGATGTGTGGTTTGAGCTCAGAGTCTTTTGTGCAGTTTAGTCAAGTGGAGCTGGGGCAGACCAGCAGGGGAGTTTTGGACCCTGACCCTGTGTGTCTCTCTCTCCTGGAATCCCGGGGCCTCTCCATGTGGCCTTTCTGCATAGGCTAATTGGGGCTTCTTCACAGCCTGGTGGTCTCGGGGAGGCTGGGCTGCTTGCAAGGGAGCTGGAGGCTTCAAGGGTGTGTTCCAGCTGGCAAGGAAGAAGCTGTACTGTCTTTTATGACCTAGTCTTAGAAGTGACATGTGTGCAGAAGCCACTTCCACCATACTGTATGAATCCAGGTAATCACAAGCTCAGGAGATTTCAGGTGAAGGCAATATTGACTCCACCTCTTCATAGGGGCGTGGCAAGGTTTTAGAAGACCGTTTGGCGATAGGAGATATTTTTGTGGCCATCTTTGAAAAATACAGTTTAACATGGTAAAGAAACCCTTCATTTATGAATTTTTTTTTCTTTATGCCAAATATAAATCTCTCATGTCTGATAACAACTTAATGTATTTCCTCGTTTTGTCCTTCTTGAGACTCCCTCTGGAGATTTAGGCATCAAAATCAGTGAGATGCTGGAGGGAGCTCGCATAGATTATGAAAGCTGATTGTTAAATTTTCAAGAATTCTGCATGCTGGTTGTTACACATAGCAATTATTTTAAATTACATTATTTGATCTCACACTCGAGTAGTTAAATTAAAAACAGGTAATAAATACACAATACTCCTCAATTCCTAATTATTTCATACATTTTGCAGTTATTTACACTCTCGTGGTTAAATAGTCTATTGTATCTGTATGGCAGAACTGCTGCGTAATGGTGTGACACTGTGTATCTCTTCCCAGCTCCATGTTCAGTGACTTTGCCTTGGTAGCTGGAATTTGAGAGTTTTTACACCATGGAAATTGTCAGGGCTTTGCGTGGTTAGTTGTCTAGCCCTATGACGGTGATGAAGGAAATCTTAATAATGCAGAGTAAACTTTAAAGAGTGTTGTGTTATAGCCATTTCACTGTGAATAGCACTAAAAGTTGGGGGAAATATTCTCTCAGTATTCAAGAACTATTCAGTTTAGCAAAAAAGTCGCTCACATCACTGATAGAGAAGTGAAGTTCTAATATTTGTCTTCAGTTTCACTTTTACTTTGCTCATTAATGTAATCGGAGAATCATCTAACATTCACCTTGGAGCTACACTCATGGTCCTCGGTGTGTAACTCCATTTGTCAAATTATGGTTGACCTGCAATCACAGATGGATGATGGTTACAGAGTTTGTCAAAAATCGAGAAAACTTTATTATCGATTATAAAATTTAGTATTTATTACGATACTATGCTATGCATCCTTTTTGTTAATAAAATTCATGATAAAATAACTTATATACATACATACATTCGTTGGGGGGAGAGCCGGTTGTTATCAGCCCACAACTAATCATATCTCACCATCGAAAGGCAATAGTTTTCATTTACTGAGGAATTAGTGAGTGTCAGAAAATAATAATAGCTAACAGTCAGTGAATGCCAGCTCTGTGCCAGGTGCTGTTCTAAGTCCTCTACATGTCATATCTTATTTAATCCTCACAACAACCCTGTGTGGTGGGTACTATTATTATTACCATTTTCAAGATCAAACAACTAAGGCACAGAGAGGAAGAGTGACTTGCTCAGGGTCACACAGCTGAGAGCTGACAGAGCCAGGATTTAAATCCACAGATCCAGAGCCTGTGTTCTTAGTTCCTACTCTTTGCTGCTTCTCTAAGGGCAGTGGGCTGTGCGCCCTGGAGAGTCATAAAATAATTGCAATGATTTCAGTGGCAATAACAACAATACATTGTACCAGGCTCTATGCTAAGTGATGTCTGTGTCATGTCATGTAAGTCCCAAACATCGAATTTCTGCTATTGTCCCCATTTTGTAGGCGAGGTAACTGAGACACAGAGATTAAGGTCACTTGGCTAGAAATTGATGTCTGAATTTAGGGCCTCAGCTCTTTCCCACACATTTTTAGCCCAGAATCAGGCCGTTCATCAATGATATGCTCCCAAATAGGAAACTGGAGAGACTGTGACCTTAGTAAAGCTCAGAACCTTATCTTTGACCTTGACCCAGTTCTGGGACTGAACTTCTCTTTGGAACATTTGCCCGTTGGGGTTTATCTAGAGCAGAGGCCAGACCTGGCATGAGGACTTTACAAAACTGAGATTCAGTGAGACCGAGCCCTCCTTTTAAGGGCTGCACAAATCCAGCTGGGGCCTTCGGTCCTCTGTCTCTCTCCCCAGCTGCCTCCATGCGAGGCAAGGCAACTGCAGAGGCAGAGAGAACCCCGCAGCAGGGCTGGGCTGCAGGGAGTAAAGACAGGACCTCGGTGGAGATGGGGAGGGAGGGAAGCAGCGAGGCAGAGAGAGGCGCGGGGCTCCATTAATTAATTAAGGGAGGGATGTAAAGTAGGGCGGAATCCACAGAGGAAGCCAGCACTCAGTCTCCAGTTTATGGGTCATTTTTCTGGTGGCAGTTCAGTTGCCCCAAAGAGCATAGCACCTCGGTCCGTTACCTCCTACAAGGAAAAGCAGCCCCCAAGGCAAACTGGGATATGCCCCCTCCTGGCTTACGACAGAAAGAACTCCCTGCCCGGATTCCAGCGGCTGGCTTTGGCCACGTGGAGTGGTCATGGTGGGCTGCTCTGGAGCCACATTGCTGGTTCAAATCCTGACTCTGCTATGTACCAGCTGTCTGACCTCGAGTGAGTGAGTTGTTGACCTTTCTGTGCCTCAGCAGTGTCCTCTGTGAAATGGTCATAATGCTACCTTCCTCTTAGGGTTGGAACAATGGTTAAATGCTTGAAACGATGCCAGAAACGTAGTAAGCATTCAACAACTGATATAGTCGGTTCTCCATATCTGCGGGTTCCACATCAGTGAATTCAACCAACTGCTGATAGAAAATATTCAGATAAACGTTACGTTGTTGATGGCTTGTATTATGTAGTTAGGCCTATGATGATTGTGTCTGTATTGTACATGTACAGACTTTTTGTGTGCGTGTCCTTATTCCCTCAACAATACAGTATAACAACTATTCATACAGCATTTATATTGTATTGAGTATTATAAGTAATCTAGAGATGATTTAAAGTATGTGGGGAGAATATGTGTAGATTATATGCTAATACTAATATAAGGAACTTGAGTCTGTGGGGTTTTGGTATCCTCAGGGGTCCTGAAAACAATAGCCTGTCTCTATTATGTACTAGTAAAGGATGGAGTTCTTGGTCCTGGGAAGGAGAAGAAAGAAATGTGCCTCAGTTTACCATGGATTCCACATTTGACCCAAATCCCGTGGGGTACAGGGTGCTGGTCAAGTGCCACTGATAGAGAAATGTAGTGGGAGTGAAAGTTATGGCAGACACGGAGGTTATCCGCTGACAGCACATCCGCCTCTTCTTCCTTGCAAGGGGCAACTGGGAAAGTTTTTCTTCCCCAATAAGAGGAAAGCATATTATAAGAAAATCTTTCTGCTCTTAGGCTTTGATTATTTCCTTCTTTGAATGCAGTTGTGTGAAGATGTGATGCCTGGAGCTGTGGCAGCCATCCTGTGACCACAAAGGGAGGGTCAAAAGAGTAACAGAGATACTAGTCCAGTGCCCTGAGGATTTCTCAGTCCTCACACCAATCCTGGGAGCCTCCTCCTTCAGATTTCTTGTCATATGAGAAAATTAACCCCTGTTGTTTAAGCCAGGGTTTGACAAATGTTTTCTGTAAAGGACCGTATTTTAAGTTAGCAAGCCATATGGTCTCTGTCGTGACCACTTAACTCTGCTGTTTTATCAGGACATCAGCCATAGACAAATGTTAACAAATAGTATGACTATGTTCCAATAAAATTTTATTTTCAAAAATTCACAGAAGGCCAAATTTACCCCGTGGACTCTAATTTGCCAACCTTTATTTTTGGCCATGTTAGCTGAATTTACTGATACTTGAAGCCAAAGTATCTCCAATAAAACCAGTATGGGCTGTTGTAGGAGGTCCACCCCAAACACAGCTATGCTCACAAGTCCTCATGCCATTGGTTGGTAGCATCAGTTTATTTTCTTCTGTCTACCAACATTCATTCATTCAACAAACATCCATTGAAACACCTGCTGTGTGTCAGGAACTATTTAAATGCTGGGATACAATAGGGAATGTTGTATCCTACCCTTAGGGAGCTCTCATTATAAAGTAGTGTGAATCCAGGAAGGCTTCCTGGAAGAGGTGCTAAATTATCTCCAAAGGGTGAGTAGGAGTTGGGAGGATGAAAGGCAAAGCATGCGGGGATAGATAGGTAGGAAGACATTCCAGGCAAAAGTCTTAGGGTAGGAGGGGACCGGGCACATATGTGAGGAATGGGGAGAGTGAGGTGAAGACTAGAGGAAGCGAGGCCAGAGAAGTCATGTGGGACCAGATCACATGGGGTCTGGTAGGCCACTGGCTTTCACATTGAAAGAGATGGGGTTCCTGGAGGGTTTCCAACAGCGGAAGGCCTCAACTTATTGATAACGGTTTGGACCAGAGTGGCAGCAGGGGAGTTGGGAAGGAGGTGGCCTTGAGAGATTTTAACGAGGTAAGATAGATGGAAGTTGGGGATAGAGTAGAAGAGGGAGGGGTCAAAGGCGGAATGCAAGTTTCTGATTCTTGACTATTCGGTTTCACTTCTATTTAAAGAAATGGAGGGTAGGGCAAAAGGGAATTCAGAAAAATACTTTTGAGACCTTTATGCACTGGCTTTATCAGAAAGAAAGGAGCAAGCCATACAGAGGTGCTTAGACTTCTGCCGCATTGTCAAGCTTTGGCTTGTGTTTGTCCTGGAAAGTTAACTGAATCAATTGGACCTTAGCACAATGATCTTAATTTACAGCATTAGGCGAAATCTATAAATGTCAAGATGTGAAGTACAGGAATGTAATGGGGATTGTCAAAGAGGCTACTACATCTGCAGTATTCTCCCTTAACTACCAAAGAGGTGTTTGACTGAAGACTGGGAGGACTTGGCCCAGCGGGAACTAGGCCTTGACCAAAAATGACGGGAACCATGCGTGTGACAAGCAATCCCCATGGCCGGTTCCAAACACTCTTATTTACCTGTTTTTAAATTTAATTTTAATGTTTATGAAAATGTTGCAGGTACACTGAAGAAAAAGTCAAGAAAACAGGACAAAGATAAAAGTCCTTATATCTTATATTACTTGCACATGACTGCAAGTAACTGAAGACCCAAATGCTCATAACAAACTAAAAGTTGATTTTAATATATTTTTTTTGTTCACAACCAGAGGTGAACAATCGTTTAAGTGACTTAACTGCATTAGGTCAGGTGTTTCTTTCATTTCTTGGCCTTTCCCTCACGACCACAAAATGGCTGCTGCAGCTCCTCAAGTCATCAATCACATCTGTGTTCCAAGCAAGAGGAAGGTAGCAAAGTCTTTTCCAGAAATCCCCAGCAAGTTTCTGATTATGTCATTGGACAAAACTGTGTCTTGTGACCAGTCCCAGCTGCAAAGGAGTCTGGGAAAGTGAGAGTTTGTTTTGTTTTGTTTTGTTTTGTTTGTTTTGTTTGTTTCTTAGTATTTCAGCCTCTATAGAAGAAAGGCCAGGAAAAGGAGGCTGGGATGGGTGTTAAGTGGGTCAGCTCTCAGTATCTGCTATAGTCCCTGTCCCAGTCCTCTTTACCCTGAACTTCCCTGAAGCAATCACTTTCAGCTTTTAATGGCCTCTCTTTCCCTTATGTATTATCTCTGTTTTTCTAAATAAAATATTTATTCTGTTATTTCTTGATTTTTTTTTTCATTCAGATATCTATCGTCTCTCAACTATGGAAGGTAAAGATTTATCTTTCCTCAGCCCTACCCTCACCTGCTCCACATGCCACACACACATATAGACTCCCTCTCTTCATTCTAAGTATAGTTTTGGCACTACTTAATTTTTGAAATATATTTTATTTTTACTTCATATTTAATATTTAAAAAATATTGAACCAACAAAATTACCTTAGGTGATCGAAGTCAAGATCAACAGTGCTAAATCATGTTAATGTGTACCCTTGGTACGATGTGATAAAAATGGCACTTTACCTCTGTGGTTTTCTTCCCAAACACCTATTACCCAATCTAATCACGAGAGAAACATCAGACAAACCCCAACTGAGGGACAGTCAACAAAATACTTGACTAGTACTGCTCAAAACTGTTAAGGTTGTCAAAAACAGGGATAATTGGAGAAATTCTCAGCCAAGAGGAGCCTAAGGAGACATGACAACCAAATGTAATGTGGAGTGCCTGGAACAGAAAAAGACATTAGGCGAAACTAAGGAAATCTGAATAGACTATGACTTTAGTTCATGATCCTGTATCATTATTGGTCTATTAATTATAACCAATTTACCATATTAATATAAGGTGTTAGTGATTGGAGAAACTGGGTATGGAGTATATGGGAGCTCTCTAAACTGTCAATTCTATCAATTTTCCTGTAAATCTAACATTTTTCTAAAAAATCTTAAAATATTGAATTAATACGGAATGTTTATATTATATGATTATATTGTTCACAAACTACGCCTTGTTTACTAAGATTATAACATTTTGTTTTTCCCAGAGTTAGAAATTGCCTCTTTTCTTGTCTTTTTTTTTTTTTTCACCTTTTTTGGTGTTCTTAATAACAACTCATCCCAGACTCTCTCCTAGTCACATAAATCTCTCAATATAATCAAGCACTTTGAGTAATTCATCAGTTTAATTTATTTTTCAGCTCCGAGCACTACTCCATTGTCCTCTTAATCCTCCTTCAGTCAGAAGGTGTTTTTAATCTCTATGTTGCTGCTGGAGAATGATTCAGAGAATGCATTAGAGAAGGAAATGAAACCAGAGTCACCCCTAACCACTGGACGGTCCTTTCTTTCCAACATCTGGCTCTACCCCCCCAGGTTCCTTTGTGGGCAGAAGTCAGGACTGAAATCGACAGGGCATTCAACTTTCTTGAGACTTGGCAGTCTTTTGATCAGGATGCCCCTTTAGGCTGAAAAACAGCACTAATCACGGCCACTGTTTCCTGAGCACCGTTTGGGCTCCAGGCTCTGTGCCAGGCACTTACATAGAGCAACTCAGTGAATTTATCACCTCGGGTGTGGCACATGCCTGTTCTGGTGAGGCACCAGTCCCCAGGGTACTTGTTTCACATCTGCCAACTTTATTTATTTCCTTCCCTCCCTGGCTCCCTAAAAGCCATATGAGTTTGGGACTCCTTCGACTTCCCCCTCTGGGGAAGACTATGTCTCCAGGTTCCAGAGGGAAGATGACCTGGCCACAGTCAGCCCGGAGGCCTCCTGCGGCAGCTGACAGCACTCATCTTACAGGACTCTGTCCTGGGCTCCCTCTTTTTTTTACATGCTGGGTATGATGACAGCTGTCAAGAGGGGTCAGGCATTAGAGGTGGGAAGCTTTCCAGACCCAAAGAGGGGATTAGAATTCACTACACAAGTGCCAGGGCTTGCACTGGGGCTGATTTCTCTCAGAATCATTTCCTCTAAGATTCATGCTTTCCTTAAGGACCATTTGAGTCACTTAATGTGTGTCTTTCCCTTTATCAGCCATCAGAACACCTACCCCACAAGGTCACATACCTCTGGCATCTTGTCTCTTATGTGTTTCCATCCAGTCATGGCCTAGCTGCCTACAGCTAGGGTCAAATGCCATCCTGTCTCAACTATATGCTTAGTGAGCATGGATTATGTGCCAGGCATCAGGCATTATCTCAGCAAACTACAGTCATTTGCGTTTCCCTTCACAGTTTTTGGAAGTTCCATTTGTATTATTTTTGACTTAATATATATATTTTTTAATTGGATCCCTTTTTATTTTAATAAATTTTATTTGGAAAGGAACTTTAGCTTACTGGCCATTAATGGAAAACAAGTATCACTTGCAAAAAGTGGATAGTGACCTTAAAAATAAAGACATAACTATTAAAATAAAAGCAGTTAATCTTTGTCCAACCTATAGTCACACCTAGTAACCACCTCCATGATGTATATAGCCAGAGTGATGGTATTTTATCTTCTTTATACCTCTCCACTCCCCTGTAAGGTGAGTTCCATCATCATCTCCATTCTATAGATGTGGGAACTGAGGCTCTGAGGGGTGAAAGGACTTGCCTGGGCGAGAGGGCTGGGAAGTGGTGGGACTGTGATTCAAGTCCAGGTCTGTCTCAACCACAAGGCTTGAGGCCTCCGAGACCCAGTCCTGGGTCTTGAGATGTCTACATGGGTCTTTTACTATCTTATTGACTGTTGATATAGGAACTGAGATTCCTCAGGGCCATGAGGACCTGGTTTTACACCCTTAGGGCATTTATCCATGCATGTAAGAGGCCGAGGTCCCCAAAAGAGCTTTCTGAGGATGTGGGAGAGCCTTCAAATTTCAGTCTCACATCCCATGACCCAGCCTGGTTCTCCTCTTAGCCTCCAACCACCATCTTCACTAGTCTCTCCAGGGAACCCTCCGTCTTCTGGTTATTTATCTCAAAAGCATCCTCTTCTTCATTAGCTTCAAGGAGATGGTGATGGTTTAGAGTGTATAGAATGTTGCATCACTCATGACTTCTTGGGTTGCAAGTGACAAAACCCTAACACTCAATGATTTACATAACTAAGGAGATTTTTGACTTATGTGACTGAGAAGTCCTACCGTGAAGGACTTCAGGCATGGCTGCATCCAGGCTTTACATTGTGTCATCTGTACTTAATCCATCTCTCTCTCTCCCGCTGCCATTCAGTCCTCTCTCCACCTGCTTCCCGTCTCTCCTCCCTCTTTTCTTCTGTGTTGGCTCGTTTTCCTCTTGCAATGGCACAAGTGCTCACCGGCAGCTCCAGGCTAACAACTTACCAGCTCAGCAACCCCTGTAGAAAGACAGCAATCGTTTCCTAAGAGTTCTGGCAAAAATCCCAGGCCAACTCTCATTGGTCCTGATTAGATCAAAAGCTCCTCCCTGAAACCATTACTCAACCCACTAAATCACACGGACCAAGAGTAGGAGAGGGGTGATCTCCCAAAGGAAAATCAGGATGCTATCACCAGAGGAGACAAAAGAGCTGTTCTGGAGGCCGGACAACATACATCCCCTGTGGACAGTTTGTATTTGCACGACAGTGCAAGACCCAGATGTTTCAGTTACTGGAAAAACCAAGAGCTGGATCACCTTCTCAGTTCCTCGGACACCGTGGTGATTTGGAGGGAAAGTTACCAGAGCCCACAAAGGTGTTTTCTCTTCAGCTGTCCTTGCTGGTGCCCTGAAGTGTTGGCCTCTACCCTCTCCATCCCAACTGGGAGGCAAGGAGATTCTGTTCTGTTCTTTTGGCTGTTTGACCCAGAGATCTTGAATAGTTTCCTTCGCTCTCACCACGAACCTTCAGTCAGGAAACAGCCCTCAGGCAGGAAGAATTTAGACAGAGGGGCAAGAGGGTAGCTCAGGAGGAGAGAGACTAAGAACAAGGGATTGGCAAAGAGATGGCGATTCATGCATTTTCGCTCATCCATCTTCTCTCCCGCTCTCCTCCCTCCCTCCTCTCGCCCAGTTTACTCATTCCCTTGCTTGCTATCTCTGCAGCCCAGATTCTCTCCCTCCCCATACACTTGGCCCAACAAGACTTCCCCACTGACCCCATTCCTCTCTACGCAGGCTCTGCTAAGGTCCCTAGCACAGCCTGCGTAGCCCATGGACAAGAGGATTTGATTGGCCTAGCCACAGCCAGGGAACCTCATCCTGAGCCAATCACTTTCAGCCAGGGTAGGGTCACGTGATCTAGACCCCACCCATGGGGAGGAGCCTTGGTCTCCTGAAGAAGGTGGGAACCAGGCCCCTCTCCCAAAAGAATCTATAACCATCCACCAGCATACAACTTAAATCTCGTGACTTTTAAATTTTTGTTTTTAAAATCAGGCCTCTCTCAGGGCATTTGTAAGGTGGAGGATGTGAAGTTTGCCAGCGTAGTGAAAACAAAGATTTAGTAACATTGTTAAAATTTCGAAAAACTGCACACTATAGGCAGCCGCCCTTGTGAGAAGACAGGGCTAAGGGAGCCACGGCGCTCCTCGGCTCAGCACTCCTGGGCCCGAGATAACATTTATTTGGGCGCTTGCATCACACATGTGCTCCATGACGGATTGCTGGACGTTGACAGCATGGCTCCGCTACTAAAAACATATGACTCCATATGGAACGCCGTGGTGTGGGGTGGAAATCCTGGACGGCTCGAGGCTGCAGATGGCCATGTATAATTCACGGGATTTGTAAGACTCTGCATCTGCTCCGTTGCTCATTCTTCAGTTGTCAGACAGACATAATCCCCGAGCCTCTTATTTTATAACACAGATCTGCCAACAGGAGCGGGGCGGGGAGGCGGGGGAGGCCGAGCCGCTGCCAGGAGAACTCAGAAATAATTTGAGGAGAGCATTCCGCGTGTCAGCGAGGACAGAAGCACGCACCGCAGGAAGGCCGGGCGATGCTGGAAACCTGCTGCTGGTTCCTGAGGAGACTTCTGGAAGGGGGCGTGTTTTGATTTTGCCTCAGCCCTGGGCCTCACCGTAGGATTTTGGATCAACCTTTGGATCAGCCCTGTGGATGAGTCAGCAGGTCAAACGTCAAGGTATTTAGGCATTGTATTACATTAAGCCAGCCTTTCCTACAGACTGTCTTCGTGTCGTCACATTGCAGCATTATGCGGTAATAAAAAAGAGATTCAGTTTTGGAGCACTTCCTCTGGAAGCCTTTCCTATTCACTAGATTAGGTAGGGACCTGTACGAGTCATGGCTGGTATGCATATCACCCCTGCCCACTCTGGGGGCATCTGCACACAGTTTTGGTACAAGCCAACACTTTCTTCCATTGCCCTGCCTGGGGGCTTTGCTTTAGATACCAGAGCACATGTAGCCCTCGCGAGATAGACTGCCAGGGAGTTGACACCTCTGGGAGCTACTCTCCACCAACAAGGGAGGAGAGGGGGTGAATAAATACCCCAGCTTCCCACCCCTAGTAAGGCCCCTCTGAGCTGTGTTCTACATGGTTCTCCAGAGGGTCCCTGGGGGTTGAGCCCCAGTTGCCCACAGCATAAAACCTGCGTATTACTGTACCCTTTCTTAGCACATATCCTGCTCTCTAAATTTCTCACTCCTCTTTGGCACTTTCTGGGATCACCTCCCCAAAACCTACTTGCTTTCAAGTTCTTGCCTCAAGTTCTTGCCTCAGGGTCTACTTTTGGGGAAACCAAATGAAGACATAGACCCTTTTCCATCATTCTTCAGACCCCCAGATTTCCTCTCTCATAGCATTGTTTACCTTTGGTTGCTGTCACTTATTTATTTTTCACTTCTCCCTGTTATTTCATGTGGGCAGAAACTCTGTGTATCTATCTTACTGTCCATTGTATCCACAGTGCCTGGCACCTAGTAGGTGCTTAATAAACATTTGTAGGGGTTCTCCGGCTTCCCCACTCACCAGCTATAAAATCTTTAGCAAGTCACTTAATGCATCTCAGCCCCATTCCTTTCCACAATTGTAACAAGTGGACAATAATCTCTGTCTCATCTCTGCAGTGAAGTGGAATTGCAGTGAAGATTTTTAAAAGGATGACGGAGAAAAAAATGATTAAATTCCAAAATGCTCAACCAAAGTAAGAACCTACTAGGTCAGAATATCTCAAAATGTCAGACTCTCCTGGTTTATGTGAGTCAGTTTCAGATAGTACCCAAAAAGCAATTTTATTTGAATAATTGTAAATTTACTTGAATTAAACCAGAAAAAAAAATAAGCTACCCATTAAACTTAAATGTATTAGTTGGGATTGCATTTGGCTTCAAATAACTGAAAATTCAAGTAACGGTGGCTTAAACAAGTAAAGGGTTAAATTTTTCTCAATTAAGATTTTTAGACATCAACAGTCCAGGGCTGGTGCAGCTATCCAAGGATGTTGTCAAAGATTCAGGCTCCTTCTAACTTTCTGGTTTCATCCTTGACATGAGGCTTTTATCCTCATGGCCTCAAAAGGATTGCTATCCTCCAGGCATTATATCCTCATTCCAGGCTGGAAGACAGAAAAGACTGTGCCAGTTGAGTCTGCCTACCACCACCACCACTGTCATCATCAGTTTTTAAATTAGGAAAGCAAAGAGTTTCCTGGGAACTCTACCCAACAGATTTCTCATATTTTATGGGCCAGAACTAAGTTACCTGACCACTCCTAGCCACAGAAGAGTCTGAGGAAGTGTTTTTAACTGGGCATATTGCTTTCCTGACAACATTAGTAAGGGTACTGTGACTTCAGAAATAGCTTAGTAAAATAAAAGGAGTAGGTTTAAAGAAAATATCAAATAAACAATAACACTTCTAGAATCAAGTCTGAGAAACTTCCATTCCCTTTGCTCCATTCTTCTTGTCTTGTCTCTATTACTCAGAATTATTCTTTCTTGCTTTGACTCTCTCCTTTCCTTCCGGCCATGGTACCTGCAACCTTCAGGAGGGTAGAGCTGTACCCTTTCAGCGCTCTATCTCGGGCACCTAGCACATTACCTAGCACCTAGCAGTTGGAATACATATTGCAATTCATGGTTTCATTTATTTGTTATTTATTATTCATTTTTCTCAGCAAGACTTGGACCAAGTCGTAAGGCTTTCTTAAAACAAGAATCAATAAAAAATACTATATTGGATGAAAGAAGTCTTACACAAAAGAGTACATATTGTGATTCCATGTATCTGAGGTTTAAGAATAGATTGAACTGAGCTTTGCTGAGAACAATCAGAGCAGTGTCCTCTTGGGACAGCTGTGGTGAGTGAAATTTCTGGGCTTGGTGATGATCCAGACCTTGATAGGGGTTTGGATTACATGGTATAGACCTTTGCCAAAACTCATGAAATAATATACAAAAGCTTTGTGCATTTCACTGTATTTCAATTTCACCTAAAAGAAGAAAGTAAATGTTGAACTCTTGTTTATGATACGCAAGTCGAAGTGTTTAAGGATGAAGTATACGATGCCTGCAACTTACTTTGAAGAGCAAAGAGAAAAAATAGAAAAGGATGGATTAATAGATGGATAGAAGGATGGAGAGGTTGGTAGCCATAGAATAAAACACACGTAACATAATATTAATTGTAGACTGTTGGGGGTGGGTACATGATGGTTTGCCACTCATTCTACTTTTCTATATGTTTGGAATTTTTTAGAATAAAATATTGGAGGAAAAAAGACCAAAAAACAAACAAACAAACAAAAACCTGACAACAAAATAAAATTGAAGAAAGATGCTGTACTAAGTTGCTAGGGTTGCTATAATAAAGGACCATAAACTGGGTGGCTTAAAACAACAGAACTGTATTATTTCTCAGTTCTGGAGGCCAGAAGTCCAAGATCAATGTGTTGGCAGAGTCAGTTCCTTGTGAGGGCTATGAGAACCTGTTCCATGCCTCTCTGTTGGCTTCTATGATTTGCTGGCAACTTTTCATATTTTTTGGTTTGTAGAAGTATCACCCCAATCCTTGCCTTCATCTTTACATGGTGTTCTCCCTGTGTGCGTGTCTATCTCTGTGTCCAGATTTTCCCCTTTTTATAAGGACCCCAGTCATATTGGATTAGGACCCACTGGAATGACCTCCTTCTAACTTGATTAGATCTGTAAAGACCCTCTCTCCAAATCAGGCCACATTCCGAGATCCTGGAGTTAAGACGATAGCATATTCGCTTTTTGAAAGGAGGAGGATGCAATTCAACCCTTAACAGGTATATTTGCAGCCTGAACTCACTATGAGGACCTACTGAGAGATTAGCAATGTACTTGGCAAAAACTTACTCCCAAATATCTCCTGCCTGAGCAATCCCTGTTTTTCTGTGTTTTAGAGAAGGGCGACAGTTGTCATGGGGACCTTTATCGGGGCCCTTCTTTGTGCCCGGCACAGTGCTAGTCACTTTACATGCAGAGAATCAGGCTTCTCAGTTTCGAGCGATAGACACACATTTGGGTTGATTTAAGCACTTGAGGAATTGATGGACGGACGTGAAGTAGCCACAGAATTGCCAGGAAGGAGGAGAGCAGTGTCAGGAAGGGAGAAGAGACGAGGAGAGACTAGACTCCCAGCAGCAAGACGAAAATCACACCCAGAACTAGGCTGGTGAGGGTCCCCCGCTTTGACCATTGACACAGGCAGCTGGTACCGCAGGCCTTGGCATTGCTGGCCACTGCTCCCACTGCTGCCTTTGGGAGCTAGATGTGGCTACCATTGCTGAGATGCCCAGAAAAGATTCTTCTCCATCTGGTTTCTTTGTACCCCAGCTCCTAGTACAAAGTCTGGGACCAGAGAACTTGATTGCTTGAGTCTGGGTCACATGGCCTATGACATATGGCCTATGACATATGATACTTTAGTTGTAAGGGAGATGGGGAGAGCAAATATCTGTCTCCCAACTTCAAAAGAAAGACAAAGGCTTTTCCTTCCCACCCTCAGTGGCTAATATGGCAAGGGACATTCCCAAGATGTAGAAAGGGATTTCAGATGCCGAGTGACAAAAGAAGTGACAAATGCCTTCTACATAAATTTTTGCAGTAATTCTGTGAAGTGGGCATTGGCATTACCATTAGCATTAGCATCTTACAGTCAAGAAAACTGAGGCTAATCACAGGTAAATCACCTGTCCTAGGGACACATAGTTCAATGGTTCAAACCAGGATTGCAACCCAAGCAGTGTGACAACAGTCCATATACTTTCCATGACATCACCTAGAACCTCAACCCTGGGGCTCCACTCACTCTGAACACTGGAATTGTACAACCTAGCAGGCCCACCGCATCTCCCAGCCCTAGAAACCTGACAGTTTCTGTCCATCACTTTGACATCATGAATCAAAACACTTTAAGGAAGTGTGTGTCACTTGAAGAAATGTGTTACCTACCCAGTCACCTTACTACAGCTTTCCCTGGCCCAGCCTCTGTGGATGGCATCCAGAGCCTGCTGATAAACACAGAACTTGTATACATAATTTCTCCAGTGTTCCAGATATCTCTCACTGCGTGAGAAGCCATCCCAAAACATAGTGGCGGAATACAGCAGCCACAACATATTGTGTTAAGTCGCATGATTCTGCACGTCAGCAGAATGTATGTAGGCCCAGAGGGTCCACAGCCATGTCCAGCGCCTTGCTGTGGGTGCCTGGAAAGCTGAGCTCTTCTGAGGTGTCCCAACGGAAGCTTCAACATGTGACCTCTCCGGCATGGTGGTGACCTCAGGCTAGTTGGACTTCTTATGCAATAGCTCAGGCCTCCAAGCATGAGTGTTCCAGCTTAATAAGATGAAAGCCGATGACGTTTTATCACCCAGGCTCCACAGTCACAAGAATGTGACTTCTTCCAGACTCCACCGGGCGGCAAAGCAGCCACAGCCCATCCAGATTCCATCACAGAAGACGCAGAGACCCCCAGCCCCCAACTCAGAGAACTAAGAACTCGCGGTCATGTTTTAAACCACCACACACCCATCTAGAGAGACCTTCTCTGCCACCTAGCCTGTCCCTCTAAGCAAGAAGGAGAAAGAAGTTTTTCATCATCAAAGGAAAACGAAGCTGGGTCCTTACTCAGAGAACACATTGCTTTGTGACCTGCTTTCAGCCCAGGCAGCGAGGCCTTCCTTTGGCACAAGCCAGAGCCGGGAGAGCCCACATGCTCCAGGTCCCCACACTGGACATTGGTACAACTGACTCTGCCCCTCCTGCCCCATCTCAGTCCCTGACCTTCTGTCTTGGAGTCACCCACCCTTCTGCATGGTCTTCCCAACCTAGCTCAGCCCAAACCCCCCACCCCTGGTCTCAGGACTGAAGAAACCCTCTTACAAGAGGACAATGGGAGCCTTTGTCATCTTTCCCTTTCTCGGGTGGGCCGCTGTCTTTACAAGCATCCAGATTACCCTCACAGGCTTCGCTGGCAATTCCCTCTGAGAATCTCTTCTGAGCAACCTCTCCTGGCAGGCCAGGGTAGATCGGGGCTGCACGAGGGGAAGAATGTTATCACAGGAAAGCAGCCTGGGCCAGGCTTGGCTCCGCTGCAGAAAATACACTCCACTCATGCAGAACACGCCAAATTAAAAAGATCGTGGGTTAATCAAATCCTTTTCTCCTCTGTTTTTATCAAACTCAAGAGGGGCTGGCCTATTAATTAGAAACGCTTTTTCATGTAAAACATGGGCGCTTTGGAGATAAGGAGGGAAGACCCTCGATTCTACAGTCACAGCGATGTTTCACTTATTTCATTACAAGAAGCCACAGTCACCGCCGGCCCTGCGGACATGGAGCAGACCTCCCGTGGCTCTCACGGAAAAACTCCCTGAGACTCAGAAAGTTTTCTTGCTAGCAGACGAGGCAAGAGAGATTCTTTTCCTGAGGTCAGGATGCATCGAAGATCTCATATTTCTATACAGTGCTAACAGAAGAATTTAACGGTGTGTCGTCCAGTTACACCAGCCATTAGCCTCATGTGGCTACTTAAATTCATTAAAATTTGCATTTTGGTGTCTCAGTCCCACCCGTCCCAATGGCAACATCGTGGTTCGTGGCTCCTCTCCTGGGCTGCACAGAAAGCAAATATTCCCATGATTACAGAAAGTTCTGTTGAATAGTACCCCTTTTTCAATAAACTCACAAAACCTATTTGTCATTTGGAGAAATAAGAAAAGAAAGTCAGGATGACTCAATATGATCTATCCCCTCTACCAGAATAAAACAAAACCCTACCATGTTTCTGTAGTGACGCTTATTGGTGTTTCCTGTCCATTACCCACTCCCCTTCTTTTGGCAAAACACCATAATTTTCCTTCTGGGAGTCACCTTTCTCCTACTTGCTGCTCACCTACTGTCATGTGGTTCAGGTGGGGCTGACCCCTGCCCAGCCCCAGCCCCAGCCCCAGGGCCAGGCCCAGGACCTAAGCCTGACCAATCAGAATATTCCTTTCCCTTAGCCTTGGTGATCGGTTCAGTCACGTTGGCCCAAGTGGAGTGAACTCCTGGACTTTGGCTGCACTCAGGGGGAAGGATGCCTTATTCCTGTTGGGATTGCCAAGGTGGTGGGATATAGGCCAGGAGCTGCTGGCTCCATTGCAGAAAAAAGCAGAGCAGGGAGAGAGAGAGAGAGA
>NW_011888804.1:2320167-2326322 GCF_000151845.1 Pteropus vampyrus
AGATGAAAGCCGATGACGTTTTATCACCCAGGCTCCACAGTCACAAGAATGTGACTTCTTCCAGACTCCACCGGGCGGCAAAGCAGCCACAGCCCATCCAGATTCCATCACAGAAGACGCAGAGACCCCCAGCCCCCAACTCAGAGAACTAAGAACTCGCGGTCATGTTTTAAACCACCACACACCCATCTAGAGAGACCTTCTCTGCCACCTAGCCTGTCCCTCTAAGCAAGAAGGAGAAAGAAGTTTTTCATCATCAAAGGAAAACGAAGCTGGGTCCTTACTCAGAGAACACATTGCTTTGTGACCTGCTTTCAGCCCAGGCAGCGAGGCCTTCCTTTGGCACAAGCCAGAGCCGGGAGAGCCCACATGCTCCAGGTCCCCACACTGGACATTGGTACAACTGACTCTGCCCCTCCTGCCCCATCTCAGTCCCTGACCTTCTGTCTTGGAGTCACCCACCCTTCTGCATGGTCTTCCCAACCTAGCTCAGCCCAAACCCCCCACCCCTGGTCTCAGGACTGAAGAAACCCTCTTACAAGAGGACAATGGGAGCCTTTGTCATCTTTCCCTTTCTCGGGTGGGCCGCTGTCTTTACAAGCATCCAGATTACCCTCACAGGCTTCGCTGGCAATTCCCTCTGAGAATCTCTTCTGAGCAACCTCTCCTGGCAGGCCAGGGTAGATCGGGGCTGCACGAGGGGAAGAATGTTATCACAGGAAAGCAGCCTGGGCCAGGCTTGGCTCCGCTGCAGAAAATACACTCCACTCATGCAGAACACGCCAAATTAAAAAGATCGTGGGTTAATCAAATCCTTTTCTCCTCTGTTTTTATCAAACTCAAGAGGGGCTGGCCTATTAATTAGAAACGCTTTTTCATGTAAAACATGGGCGCTTTGGAGATAAGGAGGGAAGACCCTCGATTCTACAGTCACAGCGATGTTTCACTTATTTCATTACAAGAAGCCACAGTCACCGCCGGCCCTGCGGACATGGAGCAGACCTCCCGTGGCTCTCACGGAAAAACTCCCTGAGACTCAGAAAGTTTTCTTGCTAGCAGACGAGGCAAGAGAGATTCTTTTCCTGAGGTCAGGATGCATCGAAGATCTCATATTTCTATACAGTGCTAACAGAAGAATTTAACGGTGTGTCGTCCAGTTACACCAGCCATTAGCCTCATGTGGCTACTTAAATTCATTAAAATTTGCATTTTGGTGTCTCAGTCCCACCCGTCCCAATGGCAACATCGTGGTTCGTGGCTCCTCTCCTGGGCTGCACAGAAAGCAAATATTCCCATGATTACAGAAAGTTCTGTTGAATAGTACCCCTTTTTCAATAAACTCACAAAACCTATTTGTCATTTGGAGAAATAAGAAAAGAAAGTCAGGATGACTCAATATGATCTATCCCCTCTACCAGAATAAAACAAAACCCTACCATGTTTCTGTAGTGACGCTTATTGGTGTTTCCTGTCCATTACCCACTCCCCTTCTTTTGGCAAAACACCATAATTTTCCTTCTGGGAGTCACCTTTCTCCTACTTGCTGCTCACCTACTGTCATGTGGTTCAGGTGGGGCTGACCCCTGCCCAGCCCCAGCCCCAGCCCCAGGGCCAGGCCCAGGACCTAAGCCTGACCAATCAGAATATTCCTTTCCCTTAGCCTTGGTGATCGGTTCAGTCACGTTGGCCCAAGTGGAGTGAACTCCTGGACTTTGGCTGCACTCAGGGGGAAGGATGCCTTATTCCTGTTGGGATTGCCAAGGTGGTGGGATATAGGCCAGGAGCTGCTGGCTCCATTGCAGAAAAAAGCAGAGCAGGGAGAGAGAGAGAGAGACAGAGAGACAGAGAGACAGAGAGACAGACAGACAGAGAGACAGACAGAGAGAGACAGAGAGACAGAGAGAGACAGAGAGACAGACAGACAGACAGACAGAGAGAGAGAGGAGAAAGAAAGAAAAAGGAGAGAGTCCTGATGACACTGTAGACTTTCTTGGATCCGGCTGTGTTTGATGACAGATCAACTCTGGAACTTTTCAGTCACATGAAACTATTACTATTAACACCTTGGTGCTAATGTTCTTCCAAACACTCCTGTTCAGGCCTGTTTGAACTGGGTTTCTGTTGCTTACAACCACAATAATTCTGATTAATCCATTTTCTGATAATAACTATCCATTTACAAAGGAAAAAGAGGCTACTTTTTCTCTACCAACAAATTTCTATTCTCAAACTATTATTAAGATCCACTGTGTGGGATAGGAGGGTATCAGTTCCAGATGGGCCTCCCTGCTCCTAATTGGCTCCAGGTAGGTCCTATCTGGCTCATAAAACTCCCTGACCCAAGGGAGCCATTTCCTTAGCCTGAGGCTACACCAACCAGATTCCCTTTTTCTTGAGAATTTGGATAAAGTTGAAAAAAAAGATTGAGTCAATGATGGAATCATGTTAGTGGGAGCACTAGACTGAAAGGCCATGAACTTCAGCTTCTAAGAACCCTGAGGTTGCTCTTACCTCACCCTGCCGGAGGCCCGAGTCCTTTCAATAAACCACCTTTAACCTGAGCTAGTTCAAGTAGGTGTCTCTTCCCGACAATCAAATATACCTGGTTGAAAGAGTACCAACAAGTCTGCAAGGTGTTTTATTTGGACCAGGTAATTCTATTTCTAGGAATTTATTTCTAGAAAATAAAGTATGTAAATATAGACTTAAAAGATTTTTTTTGCTTCTGTGCTTTGTTTTCATTTTGATTTTTGGTAATGAGCATTTCTGTTATTGTAAGATAGTACCGGCCTTCTCCTCTCTCATATAAAATTGTCAAATGGTGATGTATTAAAAAACTATTAAACCTTCAAGTAAATTTAAGTCCTGGGACTACCAAGCAAGGATGTTCACTTACTCTTGATAATTATTGGATGAACAGAACTCTTAGAAAGAAGGTCTTATCTACCTCTTTCTCATTCTTTCCTTCCATCTACCACACCATGTGATTTGGGAGGGGGGCTGCCTATAGCAGAGACTCTGGAATTCAGGTACCTACTCCACCACTGACTAGGTGTGTAATTTGGAGCAAGTTGCAGGACCAACCTTGGCCTCAGTTTCCTCACCTAGAAAATGGAGGTAATAAATGCATATACAGCAGGAATTTGCCAGAGGCTCTGATGAGTTGATACAGATAAAGATCCCAGCACAGTGCAGCCCATACTCAGGGCTCTACAAACAATATTATTGTCACTTGAAAGTAGGAGGATGGGAAAGGAAACATAGAATTCCCACAGAATCCAGCAAATCTACTCCTATATACCCAAAAGATTAAAAAACAGGGACTTTTTGCCAGTGTTTGTTGTAACGTTATTCACAGTAGCCAAAAAGTGGAGACAACTCAAATGTTCATCAACTGATGGTAGAGAAATAGAATGTAGTATATCCGTACAGTGAAATATTCATTCCTGAAAAGGAATGAGTAGTGATCCATGCCACGATGTGGACGAATCTTGAAAACGTTATGCTAAGTGAAAGAAGTCAGACACACAGGTGGGTTCTAGACTTACCGGGGTGATCACTATGCAGGTTATATAAATGTCTAATCACTATGTTGTACACCTGAAATGAATATAATATTGTATATCAATTGTAATTTGAAAATAAAAATTATTAAAAAATAATCCAGGAGAAAGTCTTAGGTTGCCCAGATTAGGATGATAGTGTGATGTCCACTGAGATAAGTGAACAGAGTCTAGAGATGTGTAAGACGTAAAAGGAACAGTGGGGGATTGTGAAAGAGTAAGAGAGATAAAGGTAGGAGAGCTACTGTATTTCTGGCTCAAAAAATTAGTTATTAGAATTAGATAAGGACCAGAATTGTAGGGGGTATGGCGTACATAAAACCATGGATTAAGTTTTGGCTGGGTTGAACCAGAGTTGCCTTTGAGAATTTAGGGCTAGAGTTGTCTATAGTAGAGAAAAAAAATGAAAACCAATTGAATTCATAAGACAGACTATAGATGACAATTGAAATCAGGGCCAAGTGTGAGGTTATTAAATCTTTATAAATAAACAAATCTGGTTCGTTAAAAACAAACAAACAAACAAACAAACAAAACACCAGACACAAAAGACCACATATTATATGATTTTGTTTATATGAAATATCTAGACTAGGCAAATTCAGAGTCAGAAAATAGACTAGAGGTTACCAGGTTCACAGATGAAAGGGCTGAATGGGAGAGGGGGAGTGAGGAGAATCATCAATAAGCACTGAGTCTCTGTTTCGAGTGATAAAGAGTTTTGGAAATAGTGGTGATGATTTCATAACATTGTAAATACACTTAATGCCACTGATGTGTATATTTAAAAATGATTAAAATGGCACTTTTTATGTTACATATATTTTATCACAATAAAACATTTTTTAAATAGGGGTTTGGGTTCACAATGCCCACTTCAAACAACTCATACCTTCTCTTTGAATTTAACAGCCCATTTGGGGACCAAATCAACACTGATGGCCAAATGCAGTTAGCCACAGCAATTTATCCCCAGATCAGGCAATGGGACCCCGCCCAGGGTTGGAATGGTGTAGAAACATGTATTTCAGTTTTACCAGTAAGCAAAATGTTTATGGAGCTTCTAGTATGTGCCAAGCACTGAGCTAATTGTTAGAAATATAGTAACTCACACCATCTTTGCCCTTCCAGAGTTTATGTGCTACATAAAGATTACTGAATGATCAGCATGGCCTTAGAGGAAGTATCAGGCACTCAGGTAACCTAGAGACTATCCACTAACCTTGATGGGGGAAGGCGTAGTCACAGGAGGTTTCCTGGGGGTCGCATTTACTCTAAAACTGGAAGAATAAAGAAAAATTCCTTTCTTACACACAAACTGAATCTTTTCATAATGGTTGGAAGGATGTTCCACACAGGGAACAGTAAGTACAAAGGTTCAGAGTCAGAGTGAGTGTGGCTTTTAATAAGAATTTTTAGTTCTCGAGTGGTGGGATCGTAGCATGGGAGGGGAGAGTAGCCAGGTATGAAGCTGGATAGGTAAACAGGGCTCAGTCCTAAAGGGCCTTGTAAGTCAGTTAAAGAGTTTTAACTTGATCTTCAAGGCCATGGGAAGTCACTGAAAGAGTTTAAGCTGGGAAATGACATGTTACAGTATTTTTAAAAAGACCTTCTTTCAAAGTTAACAAAATGAGATATTATTAGCCATAGTGGCTAGGGAAATTGCTTACAAAAAAAAAAACCTGCAGGCACAATTTTTAACTTGACAGTGTTTCACAGACATTCTGGAGTGCCTTTTTTTTTTTTTTTAATTCATTATGCTGACACTAACTATCAAACCCTGTTCCCTTGAGCTCAGCTGTGTTGTAGCTGAAAACTTGCTCAGTTTACTCCACACAGCACCCAATTTTCCAAATCTCTGCAAATTTGCCCTTAACAGTAAAATACTGGGTACAGAGCATCTTCCCATTCCACCCAAATTATCCCCCTTGGCGTGTGCTAACAGTCTGATGCTATGATTGTTGTTATGATGGAAAAGACTGCAGCCATGTCTCATTTGTAAGCCTTTCTGGAAGAATCTGTGGGAGTTTCCTTCTTTAACTTCTTTGATATCACAAAGTAGGGTCATTGGGCAATTCATTCACCCTCTGTAATAGTCGGGAGAGACTAGATTGTGCTGCACTAACAAACATCTCCTAAATCTCCATGGCTTACAACAGCACAGATTTATTTCTCAATCGTGTTACATGTCAGTTGTGGGCAGGTTGTGGCTCAGTTCCATGTCATCTTCTCGTTGGAGTCCAGGCCAATGGAGTGGCCTCTATCTGGGATGTCACTGGTCTCATGACAGAAAGAAAAGAGAACATGGTGATGCATGTATTTACTCTTAGCTTCTGCTGAAGAGAAAACCACTCATCATACTGCCCCGTTTAAATTATTATCCTGATTAATTATAATGATAAAAATAATTATACTAAGTCTCATTTATTGAGGACCTACTGAGTCCTCAATATGATATGTCTTACGGGCCTTATGATAGTGTCTTACGGGCCTCATTTCATTTAATCCTGTGCAACAGGTGTTCTCATTAGCACCAAGTCAAAGACAAAGGTGTAAATGTAAGCGTGGCCCAGAGAGCTTCATTCAAGCTCC